>NW_023657534.1:0-16546 GCF_015228065.2 Penaeus monodon | reverse complement strand
TGAAAATGATGATAATAACAGGAATTTGTCCATATAAAAATAAAAAAAAGTAAAGAAAAAAATCCAAAAATCGAACAAGCGGCAAAATCTAGGAAATATAGCTTTTGAGATAGACTCAAAATACTTTATTTCAATTCATTTATGATTGGCATTATTAATGTAATATTGATATAATATAAGAATTCTATTAATCATGACAATATGATGATAAATGATAATAATGAGAATTTGATAACATTTGATGATTATTAATATTATTACTAATTATCAATATAAAATATCCATAATGTAAATGGTATTAATATCTAGCTAATTATTATTTTAGTATTATTATGATTTATTTTATTATTATTATGATTACTAATTATTATATTATTAATTACTATTAATTACAGTATTATTGCAAAAAATATATATAATGAAAATAAAATAAATAATGAAATTTATAATAATTATAATTTTTATAATATTTTATTATATTATTATTGTTATTATTATCATTATTATTATTTTTATGTATATAATTGTAAAAATAATTATTATATAGTATAATTAATATAGATATTATTGAAATAATGATATAATATGATTATAAACGTTATTATTGTAATATTATATTATTACTATTATAAATGTAGTTGTATAATAGTATAATGTATAATAATATAATTTATCAATAATTTATAATAATTGTATTATTGCAATATGATATGATTTGTATAATGATGATAATGATGAAAATAATTATGATAATGATATAATATATAATATGATAATGATAATAATATAATAATCATGATAAAAGTGATTATTTACATAATTTTGTCCATTATATATAATAAGGTTATAAGAAAAAAATCCCAAAATCATAAAGCGGCAAAATTGCAAATATAGCATATTAATAAATCATAAATGATTGTTTTTTCATTCATTTGATGATTTGCAATTATAGGTATAATGATAATATAACCAAATTTATTAATCATGACAATAATGATGATAAAAGTAGAATGTAAGAATTTGATAAAAATATGATTATTAATATATGCTATAAATATTATTCATTAAATCATTAAAACTTGAAATATTCTGAATTATCATTATTAGATATATATTATTATGATTATTATTATTATCATTATTTGTTTACTATTAATTATTGGTATTATATGCCAAAAATTACATAATTATAATAACAATAATGATAATAAAGTTAATTATAATTATATAAATTTGATATTAATATTGTTATTATATTATATTGTTATTATTATCATTAATTATTATTATTTATTGTAGTATAATTGAAAATAATTATTATACAGTAATATTAATAATACGTATTATTATTGAATATGATATTAATATGATTATTAAACGTATTATTGTTATTAATATTTTATTAACTTATTATTTAGTTATATTAGTAATAGATGTAAATTATATATTATAACTGCAATAATTGCAATTAATAATGATAATATTGCTATATTATATTATATATTTGCAATAATGATGATAATATGATGATAATGATGATAATGATGATGATAACGATAATAATGATGATAATCATGATAATAATTGAATAATAACAGGAATTGTGTCCATATATAATAAAAAAGGTAAAAGAAAAAAATCCCAACAGTCGAAAGAGCGGCAAAATCTAGCGAAATATAGCCTTTTGAGAGTAGACTCCAAAATGAAGTTTTTTCCATTCATTTCATGATTCTGGCAATTATTAAGGTAATAATGATAATAATTACCAGAATTCTATTAATCATGACAATAATGATGATAAAAGTGAGAATAAAGAGAATTTGGATAACATTGATGATTATTAAAATTATTACATATATTATTATTATCATTTTATCATCATCATTTATTATTATTATTATTATTATTATTATTATTTATATTATTATTATTATTATTATCATTATTATTATTTTTACTGGTAGTATAATTGTAAAAATCATTATTATAACAGTAATAATTACAGTAATAAGTATATTAATTGAAATAATGATAAAAATAATGATTATAAAAACGTTATTATTGTTATTATTATTGTTATTATTATTATTATTGTAGTTGTTATTAGTATAGATGTAAAATTATATAATAATGATGATAATAATTGCAATAATGATGATAATAATTGCAATAATGATGATAATGATGATGATAATGATGATAATGATGATGATAACGATAATAATAATGATAATCATGATTATAATGATGATAATAAAAGGAATTGTGTCCATATATAATAAAAAAAAGGTAAAAGAAAAAAAATCCCAAAAGTCGAAAAAGCGGCTAAATCAAGAGAAATATAGCCATTTGAGAGTAGACTCCAAAATGACGTTTTTTCCATTCATTTGATGATTCTGGCAATTATTAGGGTAATAATGATAATAATTACCAGAATTCTATTAATCATGACAGTAATGATGATAAAAGTGAGAATAAAGAGAATTTGGATAACATTTGATGATTATTAATAGTATTACTATTATCATTATTATTATCATTATTATCATTATTATTATTATTATTATTATTATTATTATTATTATTATTATTATTATTATTATTATTATTTTTACTGTTAGTATAATTGTAATATTAATTATTATAACAGTAATAATTACAGTAATAACGATATTAATTGAAATAATGATATAAATAATGATTATAAAAACGTTATTATTGTTATTATTATTGTTATTACTATTATTATTGTAGTTGTTATTAGTATAGATGTAAAATTATATATTATAACTGCAATAATTGCGATAATAATGATAATAATTGCAATAATGATGATAATGATGATAATGATGATGATAACGATAATAATGATGATGATAATGATAATAATGATGATAATAACAGGAATTGTGTCCATATATAAAAAAAAAAAAAAGGTGAAAGAAAAAAAATCCCAAAAGTCGAAAAAGCGGCTAAATCTAGCGAAATATAGCATTTTGAGAGTAGACTCCAAAATGACGTTTTTTCCATTCATTTGATGATTCTGGCAATTATTAGTGTAATAATGATAATAATTACCAGAATTCTATTAATCATGACAATAATGATGATAAAAGTGAGAATCAAGAGAATTTGGATAACATTTGATGATTATTAATATTATTACTATTATAATTATTATTATCATTATTATTATTATTATTATTATTATTATTATTATTATTATTATTATTATTATTATTATTATTATTATTATTATTATTATTATTATTATTACTTTAATTATTAGTATTATTGCCAAAAAATATATTATAACTGTAATAATAACAATAATAATAATAATAAGTATAATTATAATAATACTAATTGTTATAATATTGTTATTAATATTATTATTGTTATTATTATCATTATTATTATTTTTACTGGTAGTATAATTGTAAAAATAATTATTATAACAGTAATAATTACAGTAATAACGATATTAATTGAAATAATGATATAAATAATGATTATAAAAACGTTATTATTGTTATTATTATTGTTATTACTCTTATTATTGTAGTTGTTATTAGTATAGATGTAAAATTATATATTATAACTGCAATAATTGCAATAATAATGATAATAATTGCAATAATGATGATAATAATTGCAATAATGATGATAATGATGATGATAATGATGATAATGATGATAATGATGATGATAACGATAATAATGATGATAATCATGATAATAATGATGATAATAACAGGAATTGTGTCCATATATAATAAAAAAAGGTAAAAGAAAAAAAAATCCCAAAAGTCGAAAATGCGGCAAAATCAAGCGAAATATAGCCTTTTGAGAGTATACTCCAAAATGACATTTTTTTCCATTCATTTGATGATTCTGGCAATTATTAGGGTAACAATGATAATAATTACCAGAATTCTTTTAATCATGACAATAATGATGATAAAAGTGAGAATAAAGAGAATTTGGATAACATTTGATGATTATTAATATTATTACTATATTCGTTATCATATCATTATTATCATTATTATTATTATTATTATTATTATTATTATTATTATTATTATTATTATTATTATTATTATTATTATTATTATTATTATTATTACTTTAATTATTAGTATTATTGCCAAAAAATATATTATAACTGTAATAATAACAATAATAATAATAATAAGTATAATTAAAATAATACTAATTGTTATAATATTGTTATTGATATCATTATTGTTATTATTATCATTATTATTATTTTTACTGTAGTATAATATAAAAATAATTATTATAACAGTAATAATTACAGTAATAACGATATTAATTAAAATAATGATATAAATAATGATTATAAAAACGTTATTATTGTTATTATTATTGTTATTACTATTATTATTGTAGTTGTTATTAGTATAGATGTAAAATTATATATTATAACTGCAATAATTGCAATAATAATGATAATAATTGCAATAATGATGATAATAATTGCAATAATGATGATAATGATGATGATAATGATGATAATGATGATGATAACGATAATAATGATGATAATCATGATAATAATGATGATAATAACAGCAATCGTGTCCATATATAATAAAAAAAAAAGGTAAAAGAAAAAAAAATCCCAAAAGTCGAAAAAGCGGCAAAATATAGCGAAATATAGCCTTTTGAGAGTAGTCTCCAAAATGACGTTTTTTCCATTCATTTGATGATTCTGGCAACTATTAGGGTTATAATGATAATAATTACCAGAATTTTATTAATCATGACAATAATGATGATATAAGTTAGAATGAAGAGAATTTGGATAACATTTGATGATTATTAATATTATTACTATTAACATTATTATTATCATTATTATCATTATTATTATTATTATTATTATTATTATTATTATTATTATTACTTTAATTATTGGTATTATTGCCAAAAAATATATTATAACTGTAATAATAACAATAATAATAATAATAGGTATAATTATAATAATACTAATTGTTATAATAGTTATTGTTATTATTATCATTATTATTATTTTTACGGTAGTATAATTGTAAAAATAATTATTATAAGAGTAATAATTACAGTAATAACGATATTAATTGAAATAATGATATAAATAATGATTATAAGAACGTTATTATTGTTATTATTATTGTTATTACTATTACTATTGTAGTTGTTATTAGTATAGATGTAAAATTATATATTATAACTGCAATAATTGCAATAATGATGATAATAATTGCAATTATGATGAAAATAATTGCAATAATGATGATAATGATGATGATAATGATGATAATGATGATGATAACGATAATAATGATGATAATCATGATAATAATGATGATAATAACAGGAATTGTGTCCATATATAATTAAAAAAAAGGTAAAAGAAAAAAAAATCCCAAAAGTCGAAAAAGAGGCTAAATCTAGCGAAATATAGCCTTATGAGAGTAGACTCCAAAATGACGTTTTTTCCATTCATTTGATGATTCTGGCAATTATTAGGGTAATAATGATAATAATTACCAGAAATATATTAATCATGACAATAATGATGATAAAAGTGAGAATAAAGAGAATTTGGATAACATTTGATGATTATGAATATTATTACTATTATTTTTTTATCATTATTATTTATTATATTATTATTTTATTAAATTTTTTAATTAATTATTATTATTATTATTATTATTATATTTATTATTATTATTATTATTATTATTATTATTATTATTATTATTACTGTTGGTATAATTATAAAAATAATTATTATAACAGTAATAATTACAGTAATAACGATATTAATTGAAATAATGATATCAATAATGATTATAAAAACGTTATAATTGTTATTATTATTGTTATTACTATTATTATTGTAGTTGTTATTAGTATAGATGTAAAATTATATATTATAACTGCAATAATTGCAATAATAATGATAATAATTGCAATAATGATATAATAATTGCAATAATGATGATAATGATGATGATAATGATGATAATGACGATAATGATGATGATAACGATAATAATGATGATAATAACAGGAATTGCTTCCTTATATAATAAAAAAGGGTAAAGAAAATAAATCCCAAAAGTCGAAAAAGCGGAAAATCTAGCGAAATATAGCCTTTTGAAAGTAGACTCCAAAATGACGTTTTTTCCATTCATATGATGATTTCAGGCAATTATTAGGGTAAAATGATAATAATTACCAGAATTCTAATTTAAACATGACAATAATGATGATAAAAGTGAGAATAAAGAGAATTTGGATAACATTTTTATGATTATTAATATTATTACTATTATCATTTATTATCATTATTATCATCATTATTATTATTATTATTATTATTATTATTATTATTTTTATTATTATTATTAATTATTATTATTATTATTATTATTATCATTATTATTATTATTATAATTATTATATTATTAAATTTTTATATAATTATACTTTTTAATTTAGTATTATTGCCAAAAATATATATTATAACTGGGAAAATAACAATAATATATAATAATAATATTTAAAATAATAATCTAATTGTTTATAAATATTGTTATTAAATATTATTATTGTTATTATTATCTTATTTTATTTTTACTGTAGTATAATTGTAAAATATATTTTTATAACTGTAATAATTACAATAATAACGATATTAATTGAAATAATGATATCAATAATGATTATAAAAACGATATTATTGTTATTATTATTGTTATTGCTATTATTATTGTAGTTGTTATTAGTATAGATGTAAAATTATATATTATAACTGCAATAATTGCAATAATAATGATAATAATTGCAATAATGATGATAATAATTGATATAATGATGATAATGATGATGATAATGATGATAATGATGATAATGATGATAATGATGATAATAACGATAATAATGATGATAATCATGATAATAATGATAATAATAACAGGAATTGTGTCCATATATAATTAAAAAAAGTTAAAAGAAAAAAAAATATCAAAAGTAGAAAAAGCGGCAAAATCTAGCGAAATATAGCCTTTTGAGAGTAGACTTCAAAATGACGTTTTTTCCATTCATTTGATGATTCTGGCAATTATTAGGGATCTTGACAATAATGATGATATAACGATTAATTCTATTAATCTTGACAATAATGATGATAAAAGTGAGAATAAAGAGAATTTGGATAACATTTGATGATCATTAATATTAATACAATTATCATTATTATTATCATTATTATCATTATTATTATTATTATTATTGTTATTATTATTATTATTATTATTATCATTATTATTATTACTTTAATTATTAGTATTATTGCGATAAGTATAATTATAATAATACTATTTGTTATAATATTGTTATTAATATTATTATTGTTAATATTATCATTATTATTATTTTTACTGGTAGTATAATTGTAAAAATAATTATTATAACAGTAATAATTACAGTAATAACGATATTAATTGAAATAATGATATAAATAATGATTATAAAAACGTTATTATTTTTATTATTATTGTTATTACTATTTTTATTATTGTTGTTAATAGTATAGATGTAAAATTATATATTATAACCGCAATAATTGCAATAATAATGATAATAATTTAAATAATGATGATAATAATTGCAATAATGATGATAATGATGATGATAATGATGATAATGATGATGTAACAATAATATGATGATAATTATGATAATAATGATGATAATAACAGGAATTGTGTCCATATATAATAAAAAAGGTAAAAGAAAAAAAATCCCAGAAGTGAAAAAAGCGAAAAAATCTTACGAAATATAGCCTTTTGAGAGTAGACTCCAAAATGACGTTTTTTTCCATTCATTTTATGATTCTGCAATATTAGGTAATAATGATAATAATTACCAGAATTCTATTAATCATACAATATTATGATAAAAGTGAGAATAAAGAGAATTTGGATAACATTTGATGATTATTAATATTATTACTATTATCATTATCATTATCATTATATTATTATTATTATTATTATTATTATTATTATTATTATTATTATTATTATTATTATTATTATTATTATTATTATTATTACTTTAATTATTAGTATTATTGCCAAAAATATATTATAACTGTAATAATAACAATAATAACAATATAAGTAATTATTTAATAATACTAATTTGTTATAATATTGTTATTAATATTATTATTGTTATTATTTTCATTATTATTATTTTTACTGGTAGTGTAATTGTAAAAATGATTATTATAACAGTAATAATTACAGTAATAACGATATTAATTGAAATAATGATATAAATAATGATTATAAAAACGTTATTATTGTTATTATATTGTTATTACTATTATTATTGTAGTTGTTATTAGTATAATGCAAAAATATATATTATAACGGCAATAATTGCAATAATAATGATAATAATTGCAATATGATGATAACAATTGCAATAATGATGATAATGATGATGATAAGGATGATATGATGATGATAACGATAATAATGATGATATCATGATAATAATGATGATAACAACACGAATTGAGTCCATATAAAATAAAAAAAAGGTAAAAGAAAAAAAAATCCCAAAAATTCTAAAAAGCGGCAAAATCTATCGAAATATAGCCATATGAGAGTAGACTCCAAAATGACGTTTTTTTCCCTTCATTTGATGATTCTGGCAATTATTAGGGTAATAATGATAATGATTACCAGAATTCTATTAATCATGACAATAATGATGATAAAAGTGAAAATAAAGAGAATTTGGATAACATTTGATGATTATTAATATTATTACTATTATTATTATTATCATATATTATTATTATTATTATTATTATTTATTATTATTATTATTATTATTATTACTTTAATTAATAGTATTATTGCCAAAAATATATTATAACTATAATAATAAAAATAATAAAATAAGTATATATTAAATAATACTAATTGTTATAATATTTTTATTAATATTATTATTGTTATTATTATCATTATTATTATTTTTACTGGTAGTATAATTGTAAAAATAATTATTATAACAGTAATAATTACAGTAATAAGGATAATAATTGCAATAATGTATGATAATGATGATGATAATGATGATAATGATGATAATGTTGATGATAACGTTAATAATGATGATAATCATGATAATAATGATGATAATAACAGGAATTGTGTCCATATATAATAAAAAGGTAAAAGAAAAAAATCCCAAAGTCGAAAAAGCGGCAAAATCTAGCGAAATATAACCTTTTGAGAGTAGACTCCAAAATGACGCTTTTTCCATTCATTTGATGATTCTGGGAATTATTAGGGTAAAAATGATAATAATTACCAGAATTCTATTAATCATGACAATAATGATGATAAAAGTGAGAATAAAGAGTATTTGGATAACATTTGATGATTTTTAATATTATTGGTATTATTCATTATTATTATCATTATTATCATTTTTATTATTATTATTATTATTATTATTATTATTATTATTATTATTATTGTTATTGTTATTACTTTAATTTTTTCCAAAAAATTATAACTGTAGTAATAGCAATAATAATAATAATAAGTATAATTATAATAATACTAATTGTTATAATATTGTTATTAATATTATTATTCTTATTATTATCATTATTTTTATTTTTATTGGTAGTATAATTGTAAAAATAATTATTATAACTAATAACTACAGTAATAACGATATTAATTGAAATAATGATATAAATAATGATTATAAAAACGTTATTATTGCTATTATTATTGTTATTACAATTATTATTATAGTTGTTATTAGTATAGATGTAAGATTATATATTATAACTGCAATAATTGCAATAATATTGATAATATTTGCAATAATGATGATAATAATTGCAATAATGATTATAATGATGATGATTAGGAGTGGACAGACTAAGGGAGGAGGAGTGTGCCCGCCGCTTTTTCGACTTTTGGGATTTTTTTTCTTTTACCTTTTTTATTATATATGGACACAATTCCTGTTATTATCATCATTATAATCATGATTATCATCATTATTATCGATATCATCATCATTATCATCATTATCATCATCATTATCATCATTATTGCAATTATTATCATCATTAAATTAATTATTATCATTATTATTATATAATTTTACATCTATACTAATAACAACTACAATAATAATACTAATAACAATAATAATATTAATAACAATATTATAACAATTAGTATTATTATAATTATACTTATTATTATTATTATTGTTATTATTACAGTTATAATATATTTTTTGGCATTAATACTAATAATTAAAGTAATAATAATAATAATAAAATAATAATAATAATAATAATAATAATAATAATAATAATAATAATAATAATAATAATAATAATAATAATGATAATAATGATAATAATAATGATAATAGTAATAATATTAATAATCATGAAATGTTATCGAAATTCTCCTTATTCTCACTTTTATCATCATAATTCTCATGATTAATAGAATTCTGGTAATTATTATCATTATTACCCTAATAATTGCCAGAATCATCAAATGAATGGAAAAAACGTCATTTTTAAGTCTACTCTCAATATGCTATATTTCGCTAGATTTTGCCGCTTTTTCGACTTTTGGGATTTTTTTTCTTTTACCTTTTTTATTATATATGGACACAATTCCTGTTATTATCATCATTATTATCATGATTATCATCATTATTACAGTTATCATCATCATTATCATCATTATCATCATCATTATCATCATTATTGCAATTATTATCATCATTATTGCAATTATTATCATCATTATTGCAATTATTATCATCATTATTGCAATTATTATCATCATTATTGCAATTATTGCAGTTATAATATATGATTTTACATCTATACTAATAACAACTACAATAATAATAGTAATGACAATAATAATAACAATAATAACGTTTTTATAATCATTATTTATGTCATTATTTCAATTAATATCGTTATTACTGTAATTATTACTGTTATAATAATTATTTTTACAATTATACTACCAGTAAAAATAATAATAATGATAATAATAACAATAATAATATTAATAACAATATTATAACAATTAGTATTATTATAATTATACTTATTATTATTATTATTGTTATTATTACAGTTATAATATATTTTTGGCAATAATACTAATAATTAAAGTAATAATAATAATAATAATGATATTATTAATAATAATAATAATAATAATAATAATAATAATAATAATGATAATAATAATAATAATAATAATAATAATAATAATAATAATAATAATAATAATGATAATAATGATAATAATAATAATAATAGTAATAATATTAATAATCATCAAATGTTATCCAAATTCTCTTTATTCGCACTTTTATCATCATTATTGTCATGATTAATAGAATTCTGGTAATTATTATCATTATTACCCTAATAATTGCTAGAATCATCAAATGAATGGAAAAAACGTCATTTTGGAGTCTACTCTCACAAGGCTTTATTTTGCTAAATATTGCCGCTTTTTCGACTTTTGGGATTTTTTTTCTTTTACCTTTTTTTTTATTATATATGGACACAATTCCAGTTATTATCATCATTATCATCATGATTATCATCATTATTATCGTTATCATCATCATTAAAATCATTATCATCATCATCATCATCATTATGATCATTATTTCAATTATTATCATCATTATTGCAATTATTATCATTATTATTGCAATTATTGCAGTTATAATATATACTTTTACATCTATACTAATAAGAACTACAATAATAATAGTAATAACAATAATAATAACAATAATAACGTTTTTGTAATCATTATTTATATCGTTATTTCAATTAATATCGTTATTACTGTAATTATTACTGTTATAATAATTATTTTTACAATTGTACTACCAGTAAAAATAATAATAATGATAATATTAACAATAATAATATTAATAACAATATTATAACAAATAGTATTATTATAATTATACATATCGCAATAATACTAATAATTAAAGTAAGAATAATAATGATAATAATAATAATAATAATAATTATAATAATAATAATAATGATAATAAAGATAATAAAAATGATAATAGTAATAATATTAATAATCATCAAATGTTATCCAAAATCTCTTTATTCTCACTTTTATCATCATTATTGTCATGATTAATAGAATTCTGGTAATTATTATCATTATTACCGTAATAATTGCCAGAATCATCAAATGAATGGAAAAAACATCATTTTGGAGTCTTCTCTCAAAAGCCTATATTTCGCTAGATTTTGTCGCTTTACGACTTTTGGGATTTTTTTTTATTTTACCTTTTTTTTAAATTATATATGGACACAATTCCTGTTATTATCATCATCATTATCATCATTATCATCATTATCATCATCATTGTCATCATTATTGCAATTATTGCAGTTATAATATATAATTTTACATCTATACTAATAACAACTACAATAATAATAGTAATAAGAATAATAATAACAGTAATAACGTTTTTATAATCATTATTTATATCATTATATCAATTAATATCGTTATTACTGTAATTATTACTATTATAATAATTATCTTTACAATTATACTACCAGAAAAAATAATAATAATGGTAATAATAACAATAATAATATAAATAACAATATTATAGCAATTAGTATTATTATAATTATACTTATTTTATTATTATTGTTATTATTACAGTTTAATATATTTTTTGGCAATAATACTAATAATTAAATTAATAATAATAATAATAATAATAATAATAATAATAATAATAATAATAATAATAATAATAATAATAATAATGATAATAATAATAATAATAATAATGATAATAATGATAATAATAATGATAACAGTAATAATATTAATAATCAGCAAATGTTATCCAGATTATCTGTATTCTCTCTTTTATCATCATTATTGTCATGATTAATAGAATTCTGGTAATTATTATCATTATCACCCCAGTAATTGCCAGAATCATCAATAGAATGGAAAAAACGTCCTTTTGAAGTCTCCTCTCAAAAGGCTATATTTCGCTTGATTTTGCCGCTTTTTCGACTTCTGGGATTTTTTTTCTTTTACCTTTTTTATTATATATGGACACAATTCCTGTTATTATCATCATTATAATCATGATTCTCAACATTATTATCCTTATCATCATCATTATCATCATTATCATCATTATCATCATCATTATCATCATTATTGCAATTATTATCATCATTATTGCAATTTTTATCATCATTATTGCAATTATTGCAGTTATAATATATAATTTTACATCTATACTAATTACAACTATAATAATAATAGTAATAACAATAATAATAATAATAATAACGTTTTTATAATTATTATTTATATCATTATTTCAATTAATATCGTTATTACTGTAATTATTACTGTTATAATAATTATTTTAAAATTATACTACCAGTAAAAATAATAATAATGATAATAATAATAACAATTATAATATTAATAACAATAATAATAATAATAATAATAATAATAATAATAATAATAATAATCATCAAATGTTATCCAAATTCTCTTTATTCTCACTTTTATCATCATTATTGTCATGATTAATAGAATTCTGGTAATTATTATCCTTTTTACCATAATAATTGCCAGAATCATCAAATGAATGGAAAAAACGTCATTTTGGAGTCTACTCTCAAAAGGTTATATTTCGCTAGATTTTGCCGCTTTTTCGACTTTTGGGATTTTTTTTTCTTTTACCCCTTTTTTTATTATATAAGGACACAATTCCTGTTATTATCATCATTATTATCATGATTATCATCATTATTATCGTTATCATCATCATTATCATCTTTATCATCATTGTCATCATCATTATCATCATTATTGCAACTATTATCATCTTTATTGCAATTATTATCATTATTATTGCAATTATTGCAGTTATAATATATAATTTTACATCTATACTAATAACAACTACAATAATAATAGTAATAACAATAATAATATCAATAACAATATTATAACAATTCGTATTATTATAATTATACTTATTATTATTATTATTGTTATTATTACAGTTATAATATATTTTTTGGCAATAATACTAATAAATAATAATAATAATAATAATAATAATAATAATAATAATAATAATAATAATAATAATAATAATAATAATAATAATAATAATAATAATAATAATAATACTAATAATCATCAAATGTTATCCAAATTCTCTTTATTCTCACTTTTATCATCATTATTGTCATGATTAATAGAATTCTGGTAATTATTATCATTATTACCCTAATAATTGCCAGAATCATAAAATGAATGGAAAAAACGTCATTTTGGAGTCTATTCTCAAAAGGCTATATTTCGCTAGATTTTTTCGCTTTTTCAATTTTTGGGATTTTTTTTTCTTTTACCTTTTTTTTATTATATATGGACACAATATGTGTTATTATCATCATTATTATCATGATTATCATCATTATTATCGTTATCATCATCATTATCATCATTATCATCATTATCATCATCATTATCATCATTACTGCAATTATTATCATCATTATTGCAATTATTATCATTATTACTGCAATTATTGCAGTTATAATATATGATTTTACATCTATACTAATAACAACTACAATAATAATAGTAATAACAATAATAATAACAATAATAACGTTTTATTAATCATTATTTATGTCATTATTTCAATTAATATCGTTATTACTGTAATTATTACTGTTATAATAATTATTTTTAATATTATACTACCGGTAAAAATAATAATAATGATAATAATAACAATACTAATATTAATAACAATATTATAATAATTAGTATTATTACAATTATACTTATTATTATTATTATTTTATTATTAAGTTATAATTATTTTTTTTTTTTTGCAATAAATAAAATTAAAGAAAATAATAATAATAATAATAATAATACTAATAATAATAATAATAATGATAATAATAATAATAATAATAATTATAATAATAATAATAATAATAATAATAATAATGATAATAATGATAATAATAATGATAATTGTATTAATATCAATCATCATCAAATGTTATCCAAAATCTCTTATTCCCCACTTTTATCATCATTATTGTCAGATTAAAAGAATTCTGGTAATTATTATCATTATTACCCCAAATTGCCAGAATCACCAAATGAATGGAAAAAAAGTCATTTTGGAGTTACTCTCAAAAGGCTATATTTCGTTAGATTTTGCCGCTTTTTCGACTTTTAAGATTTTTTTTTCTTTTACCTTTTTTTATATATGGACACCAAATTTCCCGTTATTATCATCATTATTATCATGATTATCATCATTATTATCTTATCATCATTATTTTCATCATTATCATCATTATCATCATCATTATCATCATTTTATCAGTTATTATCATCATTATTGCAATTATTTTCATTATTATTGGGTATTAGTGCAGTTTTAATATAAATTTTACATCTGTACTAATAACAACTACAAAAAAATAGTAATAACCAAAAATAATAACAATAATAACGTTTTTATAATCATTATTTATATCATATTTCAATTAATATCGTTATTATTGTATTTTTTACTGTTATAGTATTATTTTTAAATTAGCTACCAGCAAAATAATAATAATAAAAATATTAACAATAAAATTTAATAACATATTATAACAATTTAGTATTATTATAAATTTTACTTATTATTTTTATTATTTTTTTTATTACAGGTATAATATATTTTTTGGCAATAATAAATATTAAAAATAAAAATAAAAAAATAATAATAATAATAATAATAATAATAATAATAATAATAATAATAATAATAATAATAATAATAATAATAATAATAGTAATAATATTAATAATCATCAAATGTTATCCAAATTCTCTTTATTCTCACTTTTAAACATCATTATTGTTATGGTTAATAGGGAAATTCTGGTAATTATTATCATTATTACCCTAATAATTGCCTGAAAAAATCAAATGAATGGAAAAAACGTCATTTTGGAGTCTACTTTCAAAAGGCTATATTTCGCTAGATTTACCGCTTTTTTGACCTTTTGGATTTTTTTTTCTTTTAAATTTTTTTCATTATATATGGACACAATTCCTGTTATTATCATCATTATTATCATAATTATCATCATTATTATCGTTATCATCATCATTATCATCATTATCATCATTATTGCAATTATTATCATCAATATTGCAAATTTTTATCATTATATTGAATTATTGCAGTTATAATATATAATTTTAAAAATCTATACTAATAAGAACTACAATAATTTAAAACTAATAACAATAATAATAACTATAATAAACGTTTTTTATAATTAGTTATTTATTTTTTAATTAATACTATTCGA
>NW_023657533.1:0-20000 GCF_015228065.2 Penaeus monodon | reverse complement strand
ACTTTGAACAGTTCCTACAAAGCATTAACAATAACACCTCAATGTCGGAGGTCTGGAAAAAAATTAATCGAATTTCAGGCAAACCAACTAACACCCCGCAGTTCCATAGTCCTCTTGCACAAGCAGATATGCTCCTTAGTCAATGGGCTGGAGCGTCCAAATTGAGCTCACTTCCCACAAATATTCAGGATCACCTTAGTCAATCTAAAATAGCACGCAAATTTGCCATTGAGATTGGATGTTCTGATACTGACCCCTCAGACTTTGCTGAGATCACTGAGTGGGAACTGAACAATGCACTGATCAAAGGAAAAGCGTCCGCCCCAGGTGAGGATGGAATTACCTATAGTGTCCTCCGCCTTATAGCTCAGGTACCTGGTAATCCCCTTTTGCACCTATACAGGTTAAGTTTGTCACAAGGTATTCTGTCTGGCCCCTGGACACGCAGTCTAATCATCCCTATACCGAAATCAAACACTGATAAATACCGACCAATTTCATTAACCTCATGTGTATGCAAAGTTCTAGAAAGGATAATTTTGAACAAACTCAGGTACAGGTTACAAGGTAAATTATCTCACAGACTGTACGGATTTCTATTGGGACGTAGCACACAACATTGCTTTGCAGAGTACTTTTCACACTTTAATCCAGGGAAGCACACTGTTTTTCTTGACCTTAAGTCAGCTTTTGACATTGCAAACAGAGAAGTTATCCTAGAACAATTAGTAAGCTTTGGCATCCGGGGTAAGATATTGAACTGGATTAGAATGTATCTCTCGAACAGATCTGCAAGTGTCCTGTTCAGGGGAGTGAGAAGTTCCACTTCACAGTCTTTTGAACTTGGGACGCCACAGGGAGGAGTTCTCAGCCCTATGCTGTTCAATGTCCTCATGCACAAGCTGGTGGCAGATATCCCATTTGGGGATGGTGAATCCATCATATGCTATGCTGATGACATATGCGTCAGAGCATCATCACAAGTGAGGATGCAAATAATTCTCGACAGAATCACAGCAAAGGCTCATGAGTGTGGATTAGTCATTTCCGCTGAGAAAACAATGGCTCTAAACCCGTGTATCATACCCCCACCCACTTTTCGCACAGGTGACCAGGAGCTTGACATATGCCACAAGTATAAATATCTCGGGGTGAATGTAAATGATGCAGACCTGGTCCTCTCTCTAAAGAAGAGACTCTGGGAGAGATTGAAACCTTTGAAAGTTCTTGTCGGAAGAGAACATGGCATCAATGTTAAGCTCGCTAGACTGTTTTACTTGGCTTTTATAAGGTCAGTTGTAGACTACCATGCACTGCACTTGTTGCAGTGTAAGGAATCAGAAATAGGTAGTTTGGAGGTAGTGCAAAATGAAGCTATGAGGATTATCCTCAGTGCCCTGAGAACAGCAAGGATAGTAAACATGAGATCAGAATTAAACTTACCATCCATTTCTGATAGAATAATATTTATTTCCACCATATTTGGGGTCAAAGCTCTGAGGGAACCCTCGTATCTCTCAGATTTCCAAAAACAACTGCAGCATAAAATCACGCAAGTAGACGTGACGAATCACACACACGCGCGCCCTCTGATTCACAAAATCTCCATGAACATTATAAAACTCAATGTTCCAATTAGTAAAATACCAAAAGGTCGATCCATTCCACCATGGAAAAATTCAACATTGATCGTGCACCTTACATGTCTACCACAAAAAAACAGGGTGCATAACTGTGTGTTGAAACAAATTGCGCTAGCAACGGTAACGGAACACAGAATCTATGGGTGATGATGCATATGAGTGTTACGCCGACGGATCCGTACAGTCTGGATACAAAGCTGGTTGTGCTTGCGCTGTATACAAAAATGGCTTACTACAACATCAAGTTAATATGAGAATACAAAACTGGGCCAGCACTACACAAACGGAGCTGGCAGGTATACTCCTCGCAACGGAATTCTTAATGTCTAGGGGCTCTGGAGTAGTTTTCTGTGACTCTCAAAGTGCTCTTCGGACGCTAAATTCTTTCAAAGCAGGTGGCGATGAAGAAATTGAGTTGCATTAAGCATAACGTAACCTATGCAACAGAGCGTAATTTCAACATTCAGTTTGTATGGATACCATCTCATTTTGGCATACGCAAGCACGACCACGTAGACAAATTGGCGAAAGAAGCCTGCAGCAAGGATATTGTGAACATAGATCTTGGGATACCTCTTGCTAGGGTTGCACATATATTGAAAAGTTCTCATAAGGAAGAACTAGTAGATCTGATTAACACTCAAAGGCCTGAAAGCTTTACCATAAGGCACTATGATCAGTATAGAGATGGCAAGCCTTCCTATGGGTGGCACTGAAGTCAAACCAGACAGTGTGACGTGGTTATTGCCAGAATACGTTTAGGTTACAGAATGTACTGGCAACTGCACGGTGCAAGAAGTGTAGATGAATCTAGATGTAGACTGTGTAACGAAGAAAACAAACGAACGCTTGAGCACTATATCTCGGAATGTCATGTGATACAGCCTTTCAGAACTATGTGAATATTTCATTTCATCTGATGCATTGGAAGATATACTCGTACTATACCCTAAATTTACTATGTTATAACTACCGTAAGCAAATAACACAGTGGCAAAAGCATATGTAAGTAATAATTTTTGTATGATGTATGATTTATATTTCTATTTTACCTTGTACAACTACAGTAGTTACAGACTACTGTACAATGTCAGATATATGTAAAACTGTAATCATGATTGCCCACGCCTGAGCAGATAGCCAGGGTGGTAAATAAACTTACTTAACTTAACTTAACTTAAAAAACTACTGGAATAAAACCCGTCGTTTGGTAGTCGTACAATGTGTCGTAACCAATATACCAACCTAACCTTAACCCTATGGAATTTATACACTACAATCTATATATTCCCTAGCCATAGAATGTTTCTTCGCTTCCATCTGTGGTCACAATTGCTTGGTTTTTCATCACTTTTTTCGCCATTTGGGGCACTTGATGGGTTCAAATATCAGGCTGTGATAGAGACTAATGTCTGTTCGTCCTGTATATTCACAATATGGCTTTAGAGATGACCCGGAATCGACGCAGCACTTGAAATAAAACATTGCTCACTGGCGTTTCTCGACGTATTGCCGTTGCACGGCCTGTCAAATCTCCTGGTGGCAAAACGCGCATGCGCACAAGGTTATTATACAAAATAGTCTAAATAATTACCAAAACACTTAAAAGGTGTATAATAAAAGTAAAAGAATGCGTTAAACATATGAATTTGGAATAATGGGTACTGGTAATTACAAAATAATAGTTTTCAGAAGCATGTAGTAATACATAGACTACTTGGTAGATCGCAGTAATGAGTTACACGTCACATTTGTTTTGGTCCTTGCAAGGTGAATGGGGTAAGTGGTGTCCTGCAGGGCCTATTTTTCTAATTTCCCGGTTAATATAAGGCTGCAGCAGTTGTACCTATATTGCTTCCTACTCTATTTTTATGCTCTACAAGATGGCAATGTCCATTTTTCTCTATCTCAGTGCATCGCTCTCTGTAACTTTAACATATATATATATATATATATATATATATATATATATATATATATATATTTATATATATTTATATATATATTTATATATATATTTATATATATATTTATATATATAAATTATGCCGTGGAACGCCCTCTGATACCCACAATCTTGGCCCTAATAGCAGAGAAGAGCACGAATGGTACCAGCGATATTGCAGGTCAAAATATGAGAATTGGTCAATATATAGTCAATTGTCGTATACTCCTTCGGGTACTTGCTCATGACAATAGCCGAGGTCATGGAATCTCCATAAAATCTGGAGAAGAACGCGATGGGATTTCTGGAGGAGAAACCGGAGAAAAGGCAAACGCTGGATGCAGGGCTGACTCTCGTGAAGGCTCTGAGGGGTGCTTGCGAACCAGAATTCGTTACTGACACCAGTGACGTCGAGGCGTCCCTTTCTCACTGATGCTTCCCTTGACGAGGGCGTTCGCGTCCCCTCTACCCTTTTCCCATAGATGGGACCCTGACAGGTGCTCCACTCTGGGTCGAAGTCTGGCTGAGGAGCTTGCCTTCTATTTTACCACTTAACCTTTTTAAATATGTTTTCCAACGTATCTTTACCGATTGCATGTATGTTTATATATATATGTATGTATGAGGTCGATGGTTCGAATCACCAGCCGGCGCGTTGTTCCCTTGGGCAAGGAACTTCACCTTGATTGCCTACCTAGCTACTGGGCGGGCAAGCCAGCCCAAGTCAGTGCTGGTCTCAAGCCCGGATAAATAGAGAGAATGATTACCTAAAAGGTAACACCGGCACTCTCCGTGGAAAGGAACTGGGGACCCTACCACGTACTCACTCCAAGATCATCACAACATGAAAACTACAATTAAGTATCATGATGTGACCACGGCGGCTCAAACATGAACCTACCGTTAAAAAAAAAAAAAAATAGTCAATTGTAGAGGACACAGCCCCCTGCAACCTCCCATGGGGGCTGCTGCTGCGCCCAACTACCCTGGGCAATAAAGAATCCATCCTGGATGTACAGTATAAAGCGTAGGACAGACTCGGCATTAGCAGCTCCCGCATGTCGGTCGTATGCTCTATCCTGCCGTGAATATGCGGATTCAGTCTTCCATTGTGGGGCTTGTGGGGAGGGGCGTTACTGGTGGCACAACTTACTGCATTGGTCAGTGTAATGACATTTCGTTATAATGAGGAATTTCTTATATATTATTATTTTAGTGATGTTTATTCATGTTTTACCCCACAATTTCCCTGATATGTTTCATGCCCTTCCCTGCTATCAGGGCCAAGAATGTATGGTCCTACATATAGGTGCAGTAGAGACTGAGAGGAATCTATTGAAACCACTACTGTCGTGATCGGTCATGTGAAGGTATTCTGAACAATTACCGAAAATAGATTGCGACAAATATTGCCCGGTGAATAAGTCTACTGCAATTAGGTAGAGTCTGGGGACAAAGCCCCTGCTTATGATGGATGTTTATGGCAATGTTTGTGGATTCCCAGGAGAGGCTGAAGCAATGGGGGCTTTGTCTTGGTTTGCAGGCTTTGAGAAACTAAAGAATATATATTAATGTATATGTTTATTTATATTATAAGAAACTAGAAATGCACCCAGCATCTACTTATTTGACGTTATTCCAATAATTGCCAGAATGTCAGGATATGTTAGGCGCAGTCCCAAAGTGATTTGTGCCTTAAGATTATTATAAGCCATAACCAGACCCTGGCTGAAATCATGACAGTGGTCTGAAATTACCCAACTTCGGGGTTTTGGGGCTATGAGTAAATCTGGATTCCCTCCAGTCCCCCTGGCCCCAAAAGGGGTTTTTGGGTAAAACTAAAAAGAAAAGACTGGGTTCCTATTTTAAAATTTTCTGAGCATTGTGAGTTTTTTAGGGGTTTATTTTAAAACGTAACCCCACCACCTGCAAAAATGACCAAAACCTTTTCCTACAGCTCCTTTGGGAAATGGTACCACCCAGACAGCATGTCTGAAACAAACTTGGTTCACCATCAGACCAGCTTTCTAGGGTTTGTTGCAATACCCCTTCCTTACCACTCTTCAGCTTGGAGATCATTGGCTGCTTCAGTCATTATTTTTCCTCTCTGAGGGATCAGATACTAGGCAAACTCCCCTCCCCCCAAGCTGCTAAAATACACCCCCATACATATTCACACCCAGTGGGATCTAAATAAATTTGGCTTTTGGGCCTCCCAAAAACTATGGCCCATTTAAATATGCAGGGATTGGTGGGTAAAGGGAAATTCCTGATATGTTTACTCCCCCGCAGGTCAAAACCCCCTACATATCAGGTAGGGAAATGCTTTGGGATGGATAAAACTCTTTGTTTTAGCGCCCATAAATGCCCGGGGTTTTTGAAATGAGTTGGAATCTGAAATCTAATTAAAACATTTGTAGAAAATTTTTGCTGAAACCCGGGAAACCCCAATAAAGGGCCCCTGAAACAGGGGGAAAATTTTTCCCATAGATTGAAGGGATAATTTTAAATTCATTTCCTCAACTCCAATCAGAAAATGTATTCAGAAATTTTGGTTTTTTTGAAAAAAATAATAAAGGGAAAAAGTTTTTGTTGGAATATTTTTTTCCCCATGGTTTTAAAAGAAACACCTAAAAAAAAAATTGGGGGAAACAAAAAAATTGATGAAATATAACATAAAGCTTTTTAAAGGGGGAACAGTGGCTGTTTAAAGGGGGCCATCGTAAAATTGAGAAAATTTTTCCCTTTTCCAATTTTCTCATATCATCTCCGCATCTTTAAAGAAAACTGAACGGGGAAACACAATCATTATTTATTGCTGGAAGGTATAAAGTTCATTGCATGGGGGTTTTTTTTAAAACCACTTAACTGTCATTTTTCCCTGACAAATTGTTAACCCCATAACCTGCCATATAAACACTTTTTAGTAGCCCTGGAGAGAACAAAGGAAATTTTTGTAGCACAAAAACCTGAAAACCTGCGACTGCTCTTGCCAGGTTGGATCACATAAAATCCACCCCCCTGTCCTTGCTCTCTAAACCAAAAGGAGCTTCCTTTGACGGGCCAATAAGACCTCCACCCTTTCTTTTTTGGGCCCTGGAACTCCCCTTTTTTTCCTTTGCCCCCACCCTTTAAACCATTTTGGAACTCACCCACTAAAAACACCCCTAAAAGTGAAAAACCCCGATGATTTGGTAGATGTATCCCCGTCTTTCGGGAAAGAGGAAAAAAAATTTTTTTTTGGGGGTTAAATAGTTTGGGGAAATTTTTTCAGATAAACTTTTCCAAAAAAAATGTCCAACAAAACCCTGTTGAAAACAGTTATCGGGAAGGTCAAGGGGCAAAACCCCAAGCGGGGAAAAAGGGTGTTTGGGGGCGGGGGAAAATACAGAAATCTTTTAGAAAAACAGGGAAATTGGCCAGGGAAAAAAACGTTTCACTCGGAAACGCGGCGATCGCGGGGGGAAAACTGTTGATTAGCTAGGTTAAGGGCGGCAATTGCCTAGGGAAGGGCAATTTGATCATGTTTCAGTTTGGGGAAACATTGATCCCTGGCAAACCCAGCGATCGAATTGAAAAACTGGTGATAAATTTGGGGGAAAGAAAACCCGGCAATCAGATTGGGAAACAGGGGTTTAAATTTGGGAAATGGAGATCAAATTGGAAAACGGGTTTAAAATTTGGGGAAACCCAAAATAGATCGCTGGGGAAACAGTGATTGAAAGGGGAAAAAATTTTTGGTTTATTTGGGGAAACACGTTTTTAAAATTAAAAAAATACGTGAAAAATTGGGTTTAAATTGGGGAAACATGGAAAACAAATTGAAAAACAGGGAAATTGAATTGGGAACATGATCAAACGGGAAAACATGGCAATCTATTGGGAAACACGGCGAAAAAATTTGGGGAAAACACTTTTGATAGGTGGGGAAACCCGGAAATTAAATTTTGGAAAACACGGAGTTCGAATTAAGAAACAGGGTGATCGAAAGGGGCACAAGGGGTTTTAAATTGGGGGAAAACTCGATCAAATTGAAATCCCGCAAAAATTTGGGGAAAACCCCGGGGGGAAAATTGCAAAACATTTTGGGTTAGGATAGGAAAAACAGCAATTGATTTTGGAAAACCGGGTGATTAAATTTTGGAAACTTTGAATGATCAAATTCCGACCACGGGGGGGAAATTTGGAAACTAATAAATTTTAAAAAAGGGGCAATAAAATTTGGGAAACGGGGGGAAAATTGGGGAAAACACGTCGATCAAAGGGGAAAAACAGGGTTTTAAAAAATTGGGAAAACCCAATGATTGGATTGGGAAGCACAGCAATCAAATGTAGAAATGGCAATCGAATTTGGAACATGGGGGTAAAATTTGGGGAAACCCAGCAATTAAAATTTGGGAAAATGGCACCAAATCTGGAAAAAACCAAATGATCGAATTGGTAAAAAAGAAATTAAATTTGGGAAAAATGTGTTCAAATTTGGGGAAAAATACGGTAAAGGAAAACATGGCAAACAAATTTGGGGAAAAAGCGATCAAATTTGGATCAAAAGGGATCAAAATTTGGGGGGCTTGATTGGTCAGGGAAACACGGCAGTTTTTAAATTGGGAAAAAAAACCAAACCCCGGGGATTGGCTAGGGAACACTGTGATCAAAAGGGAAACTGGCAATGAACCCAGGGAACAGGGTGAAAAAAATTTTGGGAAAAATGTGATCAAAATTGGGAAAAAGCAGTTTTTAAATTTGGGAAAAACAGGGGATTTGAAAATTTGGGGAAAAGTGATGGAAAACAGATAGTGACCTAGGTGTAGCGTCAGGATACCAAAATCCTTATTGGGGTTTGCTCTGTAAAAGCCGTATAGGGAGCCTTTGGGGGCCAAAATTTGGTTTTCTCTTTTCCTATCCAAACCCAAACAAATAGGTTTTTTTTCCCGTTTTCTATCCAAATTTTGGGGGACACTCTCCCCGGGGGTCCCAACCCGCTGGGGGAAACTGATGTACCCCATAACTACTTTTCTTAACTAAAAATTTTTGCCAAAAATTGTCAAATCCACGATCAGAGCAACACCCTGGGGTTTTTATGGGGCCCGTTTATATTTGGTTCAAACAAATGGTATAGAATAAAGCTAAAATTTTTTCCCAAAAAACATTATGGTTTTAGGAGAAAAAAATAAGCTAAAATTTCCCTATCGTCCTTTTATCTTGGGGTTTTTTTGTAAAACCAAAATTTATAGCATACCCTTTGTTAATTCATTTTATTCTTGTAAATTACCTGCAAACTTGTTTAAACTTTCTTCAATAACTATCTGCATATTCCCATCTGTAATTATACAGAAAAAAATGCAGTATTTTTCAAACGGCATTTCAGCCGGTATGGAGTTTGATTTCATTGACAGAAAGGGCAAAAAATCACACCAAGGGAGATAAAAACACAGAAATAGGTACCTTTTCCCCAGCATAACATTTTTGGTAGGGGGCATGTTCCCTTTGATTAGATCCTAATGCAGTATTTGCAATCTGTAAAAATTTCCCCTTTTTGGGATGTTTAAAACAAAAATGAAATTTGGTTTAATTGTTCCTTTTAAAACCTTGAACTCAAATTTTTAGTAAAACATACTGTTGTATTTAAACTTACAAAATTTTTAATTGCTTTTTTTGCTCATATGTGGTTCCCTTAAAAATAAATTTTAGGGTTTTTTTGTGTAATAACAAAATAAATTTTTCCAAAAAATTAAAATACAAGTATTTTAATTTTTTAATTTTCATTTTTGATTTTGGGGTATACCCCTACCCAAAAAATTTTTTCCCCTTTGGGTTTTGTGCTACAACCCCTTTTGTGGAGTAGTAAGCCCACTTTTCCAAGGGTTTCCCCTTTTGTAATTTTTTTTCCCGCCTTCCCTTTAAATTAAAAAAACGTATCTCTCGAAATTTTTGAAATTTGGTGGGAAATTTTAAAGCGGGAATCTATTCCCCTGTTTGATTTTTCATGTTGCCAAATGCTTATTATATTTTTAAAATTATAATATTTTTATATATTATAATATATTATATATTATTAAAAATATATTATATATAACCATTATATATAATACATTAAATATATCCCCTTTGAAAAAATATGATCCCTGTTTCCCTTTATCTAAAATTATTGGGGGCTGTTTAAGGGGGGTATCAAAGTGTTTCCTTCCCCCTTGACACGGGCCGGCCACCAATCGGGGCGCAATTTTTTTTTTTTTTTTTTCAGATATTTACATAGTTTTTTAGATGTATTTGAATTATATTCATTACGAATCGAAACGTAGTCTCTTGAGAAAATAAAATTTTTTTTTTTTTTTTTTTTTTTTTTTTTTTTTTTTTTTTTTTTTTTTTTTTTTTTTTTTTTTTTTTTTTTAGTATAAATATTTGTAGTTGTAGTAGTAAGTAGTATAGTATTACATCAACACATGTTCCTTTTACATGGGAAAGAATTGGAAGTCAATCTGACAAACCCCCTGGAACGGCATGGTAAGAAATTTCCCAAAGTTCCCGGGGCATAACGTGTATTCTTTTGGTGGGGTGAAGTTCCTTTAAAAAAATTCCCGTAATTCTATGGTATAACTTTACAGGGTTAAAAAAAAAAATAAAAGGGTTTTATATCTTGTTTTTTTGATATAATTCCAAACCAAATCCCTGTAAATTTTCCGTGCCGAAGGGAAAATAGTTTGGGGTTGAATTTATTTTGCCCTTCTGAGAAATGCTATAAAAAAAGCCCCTTTTAAAGCGAAAAGGGTGTATTAAGCAAAAAGTTTAAAAGAGTAAAGGGAGGAACTTTTTCCCCCTTTTTTTTGAAACTTCCCCAAAGTTTTGTTTGTAATTAAATATCATAAACCCCCATATTAAAATATTTTTTTTGGTTTTTTTTTTTAACTTGTTTTTTATTTTGAAAAAATAAGTAATCTTTTTTTTAAAACCCTTTGTATGTCCTTTCAAACCCATGATAAAACCCTGTTTTTTTATGATCAAAATAGAACTTGAAACAATATATCAGCGTAAAGGGTTTTTTGGGAAACTACAAAAAAGCCTATTTTATTTTATGTTTATATGTATGTTGTATGTAGTATATAAATTTTGTTTGGTGTGTTTGTGTGTGTGGGGTGTGTGTGGTGTGTGTGGGGTGTTTTGTGTTTGGGGTGTGTGTGGTTGTGTGTGTACATTTTGTTTTAAAATGTCGTATATTTTGCAAAGTTTAAAAATTATTTTATATAAAATTTTGTTATATGTATTATGAATTTAAATTTTAAAATATATTATTAGACGAATATTTTTATAATTTTTCTTGCTATAAATATGTTCATGTTTTAAATATTTTGTGTATGTTATGTATGTATCTGCTCTAAAATTTCCAAAAAATATCATGGAACCCATGACGGGCAAGGGGCCCCGGTGGCCGAATGGGTTTTTGCACGGGCCCAAGCTGTCCGACGGGAATTTTGGAAATTTTTGGGGTTCGATCACAGGCCGGCGCGTTTTTTTTCCCCTTTGGGGAAAGGAAATTCAAACCCCGTTGCCTACCTACCATGGGGGGGCCAACCCGCCCAAGTTTAGTTTTCTGGTCCCAAACCCCGGGGTAAAAAAAAGAGAATGTTACCTAAAAAGGGAACACCGGGGACTCTCCTGGAAAGGGGAAAGGGGGGCCCTACCCGTACTCACTCCAAGAACATCACAACCTGAAAAATACAATTAAATATCATGCTGTGACCACGGCCGGGTCAGAAAATTTAAACCCACCGTTAAAAAAAAAGATAGGGTTTTATTAATTATTTTGTATATATTGTATGGTAAAGTATATAATTGTATTAACGAAAAATTTGTATATTTATCTATGTTATAAAATTAATTTTATTATATAATATATTAATATATAAAATATGTTTATTATGTTAGGTATTTTTATGTATAAATTTTTATTATTTTGTATTATATTATTTATTAAACTTTTTGTATATTTATTTTTATTGTTTATTTTATAACTGTTTCTAATATTATTTTATTATCTTATATCATGTATTTTCTAAAATTTTATTTTAAAATTTTTCTATTTTCTATTAATTTTATATATATTAAACTTAATTTTATTACATAATAAATGTTTATATATGGGGGGGGGGGGACCCCGTTTTTCCCTTCCCTATTCTCTTTTTCCATTATATTTTATATAAATTTTTAAAATTTTATATATTTATTATATACAAATATATTTATATA
The DNA here is from genome assembly GCF_015228065.2 of Penaeus monodon. Classification (NCBI taxonomy): domain Eukaryota; kingdom Metazoa; phylum Arthropoda; class Malacostraca; order Decapoda; family Penaeidae; genus Penaeus; species Penaeus monodon. The sequence goes on along the minus strand of NW_023657533.1, from coordinate 8,168 downwards.
TAAAATATAATATCTATTAAAAATTTTCCCCATTTAAACTATCTATATCTTCTTATACTCTCTATTTTAAAAATTATATTAAAATTATTATATCTAATATATTTAAAATATATTTCTTTTAAATTTTATATAATCTAAACTTTATCTTATATCTCTTTTATTTATTTTATATATATAATACTATATATCTTTCTTCTTATACTTCTCTTATACTTTATTAATTATATTATTTAATATAATATCTTTTATCTATAAATACTATATAAAATTTTATATATTATTATATATTATTCTGGGAGTTTAACTTTATAAAATCCTTTTATATACTACCATTTTTTTATTTATATTATTTATATATATTTTATAAAATATATAAAATCTAACATAATAATTTTTCAAATTTTATTTCATATATATTTCATATTTTAACATATATATACATATATATACTATATTTTATTTATACATAATAACCCAAAATATATACATATTTTATATATACATATTTCCTATTTACCCTATCCATATATCAAATATAATATATTACATATATAAAATTTATATATATTAAAAATATATATGTAAAATATTTCACATAGATATAAACACCCTATTCTCTATTCATATATATACATACTATACAAAATATATCCAAAATTTTATATTCCTACAACATATCTTCTTCTTTTAAAAGGGAGGGTTTATGTCGGGGCCGCCTGTCACAGCATGATACTTAATTTTGTTTTTTTATGTTGTTTATGCTCTTGGGGGGTGAGTACGGGTAGGGTCCCCCCGTTTTCCCTTTTCCCCGGAGAAATGCCTGTTACCTTTTTGGTAATTTATTCTCTCTATTTTTTCCGGGCCCTTTGGGGGCCCCAAATGACTTTGGGTGGCTTGGCCACCCAGTGGCCCATGGCAAACGAGGTGAAGTTTTCCCTTTGGGGCCCAAGGGGAAAAAAAAACGCGCCGGCCCTTCTCGAACCCTCGAAATCAGATTGCCGTCGTGGCTCTTGAGTCCCATGCTCTTTAAACCCTTCGGCCCCGCGGCCCTTTACTTTTGGGGTTCCATGATATTTCTTGGAAATTTTAGAGCAAACAACATATACATACCAAAAATATTTTATACTCATCTAAATATGCTAGATATAATACACATTTCGTTTTTAATCATATATTACAATATATATTCAAAAACATATACATACATTTTATATCAGCATACATATTTTAAACTCACATATTTTCTACATATAAACTACATGTACACACACACACACACACACCACACCACACCACACACACAAAAACCCACACACCACACACACACACACACCACACATGCTATTACTACATACATACTAAATAAACTACTAAAAGGGTTTTTTTTGAGCTTTCCAAAAACCCCTTTCCTGATTTTGTTTCAAGTTCTTCTTGTCACTACAAACCGGTATCATATTTTGTAGACATAAAAATTTTTTAAAAAAAAGATCTTATTTTTTTTAATAAAAAAAATTTAAACAAAAAACCATTAAGTTTTAAATATGTTGGTATGTATTTAATTACAAAAAAAACTTTAGGGCTTCAAAAAAAAGGGGAAAAGTTCTCCCTATTTTAAACTTATTGCTTATATACCACTTTTCGCTTTAAAAGGCTTTTTTTTTATATGCTTTCTCGAATGCATAAAATATTAAATCCGTGACTTATTTTCCCATGTCAGGATATTTACATGATTTGGGGGATGAATTATATCAACAAAACAAGATTCAAACCCTTTTTTTTTTTTAATTTTTTAGCCTGTAAAGTTAACCATAGAAGTACAGAATGATTTTTCAAAACATTCATCCACCGAAGTCCAAAACCACGCTATATGATCGGACATTGGAAAAATTTTTACCATGTCGTTCCAGCGATCGTCTGATTGACTTCAAAATTTTTTCCCGTAGAGTGAAAATTGTCTGATTACTACTACTACTACACTCCTACTACTACTACTACACTACTACTACTACAAAAAAAAAAAAAAAAAAAAAAAAAAAAAAAAAAAAAAAAAAAAAAAAAAAACAGAACATTTTAGTTTTTTCAAGAGACTTCGATTTCGATTCTAAAGATAAATTCAATCCCAAACTAAACTTTTGGAAATCTGAAAAAAAAAAAAAAAAAATTGCGCTCTGATTGGCTGGCCGACCTGTCAAGGGGAAGGCATACACTTTGATCAAACCTTCAAAAGCTCCCAAAATGTAGCTAAAAGGGGGGGTGTATCAAGTGTATCAAAGTGATATATTTAATGTAATATATATTATGTGTATATATATATATTTTATATTATATATATATATATAAAATTTAATAATATATATATATAATAATAAACAGTTGCAACATGAAAAAATCAAACGAGGGAAAAGATTGCCGCTTAAATTCCACCTAATTCACAAAATTTGAGTAGATACGATCCTTGAAATTTTGGAAGCTGAAAAAATTAACAAGCAGGGAAAGGACAAAGTGTGCTTCACTCCCCAAAGGATTTTAGCACGAACCAAGGAAAAAATTTTGGGGACGATCATACCAAAACAAATCATTAAAAAATTAAATACTTGTATTTTAATATTTTGAAAACTATTATGTTGTATATTACACAAATACCCTCAATTTATCTTTAGATGAACCACCATATGAGCAATAAAGCAATTCCAAATTTGTAAGATAAAATACAACAGTATGATTTACTAATAATTTGAGTTTCAAGTGTTTAAGAACAATTAACTCTAATCATTGTTCGTATTACCATACACAAAGGAAATTTTACAGATTGCAACTACTGCTATTAGGATCTAATCTAAGACTATGCACCTATCCAAATAATGTTTTGCTGTGAAAATGGTACCTATTTCTGTGTTCTTATCTCCCTTGGTGTGATTGTTTGCCCTTTCTGTCAATGACATCCATACTCCATACCTGGCTGAATGCCGTTCTGTAATACTGCATTTTTTTTCTGTATAATACAGATAGAATATGCAGATAGTATATTGAATGAAAGCTTAACAAGCTGCATGTAATTTATCAATGAACTCAATGAAGTAACAAAGGGTATGCTATCATATTGTCTTACTTTAAAGCCCAAGATACAGTACGATATGGAATTTAGCTTATTTTTTTTCTTCCTGAACCATATTATGTATTTTAGAAAAATTAGCATTATTCTATACCATTTGTTTGAACCAAATATCAACAGCCCATATGAAACCATTGTGTCTGCTCTGATCGTGAGATCTGACTAACTTTTGGCAAACTTTAGTTAAGAGAAGTAGTTATGGGGTACATCAGCTTCCTACAGCTGGTTGTGGATCCCATGGGGAGAGTGTCCACCAAGTTGTGGATAGAAAACAGGGAAAACCTATCTTGATAGGTGATAGGAAACAGAGAAACCTATCTTGTCCACCAGCTCACTATACGGCATACAGAGCAAAGCCCATAAGGACTTTGTATCCTGACGCAGCACCTAGGTCACTATCTGCTTTCCATCACTGTTACCCATTCGATCGCTGTGTTTCCAATTAAACTGCTGTTTTCCCAATTTGATCACAGTTTCCCAATTTGTTCACCCTGTTTCCCTAGTTCATTGCCATGTTTCCCTAGCTGATCACAGTGTTCCCTAGCCAATCACCGTGTTTCCCAATTAAACTGCCGTGTTTCCCTGACCAATCAATGTTTCCCAATTTGATCACCGTGATTCCCAATTTGATCGCTGTTTCCCAATTTGATTGCCATGTTTTCCTATCACCGTATTTCCCAATTAGAACACATTGTTTCCAAATTCAATTGCTGTTTCCCAATTCGATCATGGTGTTTCCAGATTTGGTTGCCATTTCCAAATTCAATTGCTGTTTCCCAATTTGATCCCCATGTTTCCAAATTTGATGTGCCATTTTCAAATTTGATCAGTTTCCAAATTCAATCCCCGTGTGTCGGAATTCGATCATTCAATGTTTCCAAATTCAATCACCAGGTTTTCCAAAATCAATTGCTGTTATCCCTATCCTATCAACATGTTTTGCAATTTAACCACCCATGTTTTCCCAATTCTATTGCTGTGATTCTCAATTTGATCGACGTGTTTCCCAATTCAATCCCCTTGTGTCCCATTTCGATCACCATGTTTCTTAATTCGATCTCCGTGTTTCCAAAATCAATTGCTGTTTCCCTATCCTATCAACGTGTTTCCCAATTTGATCGCCGTGTTTCCCAATCAGATTGCCATGTTTCCCAGTTTGATCACTGTTTCCCAATTCAATTGCCATGTTTCTCAATTTGTTTGCCATGTTTCCCAATTCAAACCCAATTTTATCACTGTATTTCTTAATTTTATCACAGTGTTTCCCAATCTAACCACCATGTTTCCCATTTCAATCACTGTTTCCCTAGCTGATCTATGTGTTTCCCAATTTGATCACCATGTTTTCCAATTTGATCTCCATATTTCCCAATTTAATCACTGTTTCCCAATCTGATTGCCGTGTTTCCCAATTTGATCACCATGTTTCTCAATCGATCGCTGGGTTTGCCAAGCTGATCAATGTTTCCCAATCTGATCATAGATCAAATTGCCGTTTCCCTAGGCAATTGCCGCGTTAACCCTAGCTAATCAACATGTTTCCCTAGCCGATCGCCGCGTTTCCTGAGCTGATCAACGTGTTTCCCTGGCCAATTGCCATGTTTATCTAAAAGATTACTGTATTTCCCTAGCCAATCACCATTTTTCCCTAGCTTGGGGTTTTGCCCCTTGACCCTTCCTGATAACTGTATTTCAACAGCTTTTGTTGAGACATTTGTTTTGGAGATTTTTATCTGAAAATTGCCCAAGCTATTTACCCTACAAAATTATTTTTCCTCTTGCCTGTAATAGACGGTATACATCTACCAAATCATCTGGTGGTTTATCACTTTGAGGAGTGTTTGTAGTGGATGTGAGTTCAACTGGTAAGGCTGGGTGCAGGAAAAGAGTGTAGCTTCCAGTCCAATCAGAAGGCTGTGAGGCATCTGTATTGGCCAGTCATGAGAAGCTCCTTTTGGTGAGAGAGCAAGGACATGGCTGTTGGATTTGATGTGATCCACCTGGCAAGTATGCAGATCTGCAGTTGCAGGTTGTGCTGCTACAAACTTTCACCTTTGTCTCTCTCCATGTCTACTCAATAGTGTTTATATGAGCAGCTGTTATGGGGTTAACAATAGTCATTGAATAATTGACAGTTTAAGTGGTTAAAACCCTCATGCTGATGAACTTGCATACCTTCCAGCAATCACTAATGATTGTGATACCCAGTTCAGTTGTCTTTAAAGATGCGGAGATGCATATTGAGAACTTGGAAAAGGAAAAATTGTCTCAATTGACGATGCCCCTTCAAACAGCCACTGTTCCCCTATAAAGCAGCTTATGTTATATTTTCATCAATTTCCACTGTTACCACCAATTTTTTTCTTAGGTGTACTTTAGATACCATGCCAAACATACTTCACAACAAAAGCTTTACCATTTTATTATTTTTTTCAACAAACCAAAATACTGAATACATTTTCTGATTGGAGTTGAGGACTGAATGAACTTATCCCATCTTCACTCTATGAACAATTCCCACTGTTTCAGGACACTTCATTGTGTTATCTGGTTGCAGTCAAGTTTGCTACAAATGTCAATTAGATTTCAGATTCCACTCATTTCAACCCAGGTCATTCATGACTGCTTAATAACAAAGAGTTTTATCCATACAATGCATCCATACCTGATATGTAGGAGTTAGACCTGCTGAGGAGTAGCATATCAGGAATTTCCACTTACCTCCCAATCCCTGCATATTAAGTGACCATAGTTTCGGTAGGCAAATGCCAAATCATTTTAGATCCTACTGGGTGTGAATATGTATGGGATGTGTATCTTGAGCAGCTTGGAGGAGGGTGGAGTCGTCCTAGTATCTGATCCCCTCATGCATGAGAAATATACTGACTGAAGTCAGCCAAGTGATCTCCAAGCTGAAGAGTGGTAAGGAAGTGGGTATCTGCAACATCCCTACTGAACTGCTGGTCTGATGGTGAACCTAAGTTTGTACATGACATGCTGTCTGGGCTGGTACCATTCCCATGGAGCTGTAGAAAGGTGTGGTCATTTCTGTGCAGGTGGTGGATTACGTTAACTATAACCATCAAAGCATCACAATGCTCAGCATTCTAAGTAGGATACCCAGTCTTATTCTTCTTAGTTTTATCAAAGACCACTTGCTGGGCACCAGAGACTGGAGCAATCCAGATTCACTCATAGCAAACCCAGAAGTTGGGTAATTTCAGACCACTGTCATGATTTCAGCCAGGGTCTGGTTATGGCTTATAATAATCTTAAGGCACAAATCACTTTGGGACTGCGCCTAACATATCCTGACATTCTGGCAATTATTGGAATAACGTCAAATAAGTAGATGCTGGGTGCATTTCTAGTTTCTTATAATAAAAATAAACATATACATTATATTATTCTTAGTTTCTCAAAGCCTGCAAACCAAGACAAACCCCCCATTGCTTCAGCCTTTTCCTGGGAATCCACAACATTGCCATAAACATCCTCAAAAGCAGGGGCTTTGTCCCCAGACTCTACCTAATTGCAGTAGACTTATTCCCGGGCAATATTTGCGCAATCTATTTTGGGTAATTGTTCAGAATACCTTCACATGACCGATCACGACAGTAGTGGTTCAATAGTTCCTCTCAGTCTCTACTGCACCTATATGTAGGACCATACATTCTTGGCCCTGATAGCAGGGAAGGGCATGAAACATATCAGGGAAATTGGGGGGTAAAACAATAAACTCACTAAAATAATAATATATAAGAAATTCCTCATTATAACGAAATGTCCATTACACTGCCCAAATGCGAAAGTTGTGCCACCATAACGCCCCTCCCCACAAGCCCCACAATGGAAGACTGAATCCGCATATTCACGGCAGATAGAGCATACGACCGCATGCGGGAGCTGCTAATGCCGAGTCTGTCCTACGTTTTTATCTGGTCACATCCGGGATGGATTCTTTATTGCCCAGGGTAGTTTGGGCGGCAGCAGCCCCCATGGGAGGTTGCAGGGGCTGTGTCCTCTACAATTGACTATTTTTTTTTTTTTTTAACGGTAGGTTCTGTTTGAGCCGCCGTGGTCACATCATGATACTTAATTGTATTTTCATGTTGTGATGATCTTGGAGTGAGTACGTGGTAGGGTCCCCAGTTCCTTTCCACGGAGAGTGCCGGGGTTACCTTTTAGGTAATCATTCTCTCTATTTATCCGGGCTTGAGACCAGCACTGACTTGGGGTGGCTTGCCCGCCCCGTAGCTGGGAGGCAATCAAAGGGGAATTTTCCCTTTCCCAAGGAACAACGCGCCCGGGTGGTGATTCGAACCATCGACCTCATACATACATATAATATAAACATACATCAATCGGGAAAGATAGTTGGAAAACATATTTAAAAAAGGTTAAGTGGTAAAATAGAAGGCAGCTCCTCACCAGACTTCGACCCAGAGTGGAGCACCTGTCCCGGGTCCCATCTATGGGGAAAAGGGGAGAGGGGACGCGAACGCCCTCGTCAAGGGAAACATCAGTGAAAGGGACGCCTCGACGTCACTTTGGGGTCAGTAACGAATTCTGGTTCGCAAGCACCCCTCAGAGCCTTCACGAGAGTCAGCCCTGCATCCCGCGTTTTTCCTTTTCTCCGGTTTTTTCCTCCAAAATCCCATCGCGTTCTTCTCCAGATTTTATGGAGATTCCATGACCTCGGCTATTGTCATGAGCAAGTACCCGAAGGGTATACGACAATTACTATATATTGACCAATTCTCATTTTGACCTGCAATATCGCTGGTACCATTCGTGCTCTTCTCTGCTATTAGGCCAAGATTGTGGGTATCAGAGGGCGTTCCACGGCTAATTTATATATATAAAAATTAATAAATATATATATAAAAATATATATAAATATATATAAATATATATATAATATATATATATATAAAATATATATATATATATATAGGTTAAAGTTACAGAGAGCGATGCACTGAGATAGAGAAAATGGACATTGCCATCTTGTAGACATAAAAAAAGATAGGGAAACATAAGGTACAAGCTGCGC
>NW_023657532.1:0-27403 GCF_015228065.2 Penaeus monodon | reverse complement strand
AATAATGATAATAATTACCAGAATTGTATTAATCATAACAATAATGATGATAAAAGTGAGAATAAAGAAAATTTTTGAAAACATTTGAATATTATTAAAATTATTATTATTATTATTATTATATTATTATTTTATATTAATTATTATTATTATTATTATATAAATATTTTTATATTAGTATTACTATTATTAATTTATTATTTAATCATTGCCAAAAAATCTATTATATCTGTAGTATATTAATAATATAATAAGTATAAGTATAATATTATATGCTAGTTTTATATATTGTTATTAGTATTATATTTTATTATATATCAATAATTATTTGTACTGGTAGTATAATGCAAAAATAATTATTATAAAGTATAATAATAATAAATATAAATAAGATATGTATAAATTTTTAGTATATAATGTTATTATTGTTATTATTATTGTTTATTACTATTAATTATTTTTTATAATAGTTAATTGCAAAAATATATACTATAAATCCATAATTAATAATAATGATAATAATTGATTATATTGTTATAAATTTAATATTTGCAATAATGATATAATGAATGATATATATATATAATATTAATGATGATAACATTAATAATGAGATAATAATTGAAATGAATGATGATAAGGGAAATTTGTAATATGATAATATAAAAAGTATAAGAAATAATTCCAAATCGAAAAATGCGGCAAATTACAAATTGTGTCCTTTTAGAGAGTATACTAAAAATGATTTTCGAATTTCTTTGGAATTCGGCAATTATTAGGGAAATATATAATTCCAGAATTGAGTAATCATAACATAATGATAGTAATGTGAATAAATGTGATTTGGATATTAGGGTGATAATATTAATATATAATTATATTATTATAATTATTATATAAAGTTAATAATTATTATTTTAAATATTATTAATTTATTATAAATTATTATTATTATTATTTATTATTATTTAATTATTATTATTATTTGCCAAAAAATTATATATTATATAATAATTATAATTATATTAATATATCTATAATATATAATGCTTGTAAAATATTATTTGTATATTATTATTATTATTAATATTATATTATATATGATTATGCAAATATTTTATTATATTATTATAATAATTTTATATAATCTATACTATCTGGATAAATTGAAAAATTAATATTATAAAAATCGTTATTATTATATTAATATTTATATATTAATTTATTTATTGTTATATTGTTATTATTATATTTATATACTCCAATAATTGTATAATAATGATATTAAAATATATGTTTAATAATAATTGAATAATGATGATAAAATTGAATAATGATGATTAATGATAATGATGATGATAAGATTAATGATGATAAATGATAATGATGATGATAATAACAGGAAATTGTCCATAATAAATGATAAATAAGTAAAAGAAATTATGTCCCAAAATCGAAAAAGGGAAAACTAGCAAAATAGACATTTTGAAATACTCCAAATGCCTTTTTGATTTTTTGAATTTCGGAATTATTTTAATTTTTTATAATTCCGCAATATGGTATAATCATAACAATAATGAATTGTATAATAAAAAAAAGATTTTATAACATTTAATATTTTAAATTTATTATTAATTATTATTATTATTATTATTATTATATTATTATATTTAATTATTTTTATTATTATTTTTTATTATTATTATTATTATTATAGTATTTATTATTATTTAGTATCATTGCCAAAAAATTATTATATCTAATAATAACAATATAATAATAATATAGTATAATAATAATAATAGTGGTTATAATATGTTATTAGTATTATTTTCATTATTATTCATTATTATTATTTGTACTGGTAGTATAATTGCAAAATATTATTATTAACAGTAATAATTACAGTAATAACGATACTAATTAAGAAAATTTATAAATTATTATTATAAAATCGTTATTATGTTATTATTATTGTTATTACTATATTATTGTTGGGTATTAGTATTATTGCAAAACATATATACTATAACTCCAAAATTGCAATAATAATGATAACATTAGCAATAAGATGATAATAATTGCAATGAATGATGATAATGATGATGATAAGATGATAATGATGATAATGATGATGTGATAACGATAATAATGATGATAATCATGATATGATGATGAGATAACAGGAATTGTGTCATATATAATATAAAAACGGTATAAGAAAAACATTCCCAAAAGTCGAAAAAAGCGGCAAAATCATAGCTAAATATAAGCCTTTTGAGAGCTTATACTCCAAAATGACGTTTTTTCGATTTCTTTGGTGATTTGGCAATTATTAGGGGTAATAATGATAATAATTACCAGAATTGTATTAATCATAAAATAATGATGATAAAAGTGAGAATAAAGAGAATTTTGATAACATTTGAATATTATTAAAATTATTATTTTTATAGTATTATTATTATATTATTATTATTATTATTATTATTTATTATTATTATTATTATTATTATTATTAATATTATATTATTATTATTACTGTTATCTTTAATATTAGTACAATTGCCAAAAAATCTTTATATCTGTAATAATAACAATAAAATTAATAAGTATAAGTATAATAATAATAATGCTAGTGGTTATAATATTGTTATAGTATATTATTGTTATTATTTATCATATATTAATTTGTGCTGGTAGTAAAATTGCAAAAATAATTATTATAAACAGTAAAAATTACAGTATAACGATACTAATGGGAAGGATAATGATATAAATTATATTATAAAATCGTTAATTATTGTTTGATATTGTTCTTACTATTCTTATTGTTGTGGATTAGTTTATTGCCAAAAATATATACTCTAACTCCAATAATTGCAATAATAATGATACCAATTGCAAGAATGATGATAATAATTGCAATAATTGATGATAATGAGATGATAATGATGATAATGATGATAATGATGATGATCAACGATAATAAGATGTACTCATGATAAGAGATTGATAATAAAAGAATTTGTGCATATATGATATAAGAAAGGTATAGAAAAAACATCCCAAAAGTCGAAAAAAGCGGCAAAATCTCAGCGAAAATATAGCCTTTTGAGAGTCTACTCCAAAATGAGTTTTTTTTTTTAGATTTCTTTTGTTGATTTCGGCAATTATATAGGGTAATAATGATAATAATACACAGAAATTTGTTATTAATCATAACAATAATGATGATAAAAGGAGAATAAGAGAATTTTGATAACATTGAATATTATTAAAATTATTATTATTATTATTATTATTATTATTAGTATTATATTATTATTATTATTATTATTTATTATTATGAATTTATTATATAGTATTATACTATTATCTTAATATTAGTATCATTGCCAAAAAAACTATATATCGTGTATATAATAACAATAAATAATAATAAGTATATGTATAATAATAATAATGCTAGTGGTTATAATATGTATTAGTATTATTATTGTCATTATTATCATTATTATTATTTGTACTGGTAGGTAGAATTGCAAAAATTTAATTAATTATAAACAGTAATAATTCACAGTAATAACGATACTAATTAGCTATGATATAAATTATTATTATAAAATCGTTATTATTGTTATTATTATTGTATTACTATATATTGTTGTGGTTATTAGTTATATTGCAAATAGATACTAATAACGTCAAAATTGCAATAATAATGATAACAATTGCCAAATAATGATGATAAATAATTGCAATACTGATGATACTGATGATGATGATGATGATAATGAATGATAATGATGATAACGATAATAATGATGTAATCATGATAATGATGATAAATAATAACAGGGAATTGGTCAATATATAATATTAAAAAAGGATAAGGAAAAACATCCCAAAAAGTCGAAAAAAGCGGCAAAATTAGCGAAAATAGCCTTTTGAAGAGTATACTCCAAAATGACGTTTTTCGATTTCTTTGGTGATTTCGGCAATTATTAGGTAATAAGATAATATAATTACCAGAATTGTATTAATCAAACAATAATGAGATAAAGTGAGAATAAAGAGAATTTGATAACATTTGAATATTATTAAAATTAATTATATTATTAATATTATTATATAGTATTATTATTATTATTATATTATTATTATTATTATATTTATTATTATTATTATTACCTATTATCTTAATTATTAGTATCATTGCCAAAAAAATCTAGTATATCCGTAATAATAACAAATAATAATAATAATATAAAGTATAATAATAATAAGTAGTCGGTTATAATATTGGTATTAGTATTATTATTGTTATTTTTACATTATTATTATTTGTACTGGTAGTATAATGCAAAATAATTATATAACAGTAATAATTGCAGTAATAACGATACTAATTAAATAATGATATAAATTATGATTATAAAAATGTTATTATGGTTTTATTTTGTTATACTATTATTATTGTTGTGGTTATATTATTATTGCAAAAAAATATACTATAACTCCAATATTGCAATAATAATGATAAACAATTGCAATAATGAGGATAATAATTGCAATAATGATGATAATGATGATGATATGATGATAATGATGATAATGATGATGATAACAATAATAATGATGATAATCATGATAAGATGATGTAATAACAGGAATTGTGTCCTATATAATATAAAAAAGGTATAAGAAAAACATTCCAAAAGTCGAAAAAAGCGGCAAAAATCTAGCGAAATATCACCTTTTGAGTGTATATCCAAAAGACGTTTTTTCGATTCTTGGTGATTCGGCAATTATTAGGGAATAATGATAATAATTACCAGAATGTATAATCATAACAATAATAATGATAAATGAGAATAAAGAGAAATTTGATAACATTGAATATTATAAAATTATTATTATTATTATATTTTATTATTATTATGATTATTTATATTATTATTATTATATTATTATTATATATTATTATTATTATTACTATTATCTTATTATTCGTATATTGCCAACAAACTCTATTATACTGTAATAATAACAATAATAATAATAAGTATTAAGTATACATAATAATAAGCTAGCGGTTATAATATTGTTATTAGTATTATTATTGTTATTTTATGCATTATATATTTGTACTGGTAGTATTAATTGCAAAAATAATTATTTATAACAGTAATAATTACAGTAATAACGATACTATTAAGATAATGATATAAATTATTATTATAAAATCGGTTATTATTGTTATTATTATGTTGTACTATTTTTTATTTGTGTTGTTATTAGATTATTGCAAAAATATATACTATAACTCCAATAATTGCAATAATAATGTAAACAATTGCAATAATGATCATAATAATTGCAATAATGATGATATGATTGAATGATAATGATGATAATGATGATGATAACGATAATAATGATGATAAATCATGAAATGATGAGATATAACAGGAATTGTGGTCCATATATAAAATATTAAAAAAAAGGTAAAGAAAAACAATTCCAAACGTCGAAAACGCGGCCAAATCTTGCGAAATATCGCCTTGTCGAGAGTATACTCCAAAAGACCGTTTTCGATTTCTTTGGTGATTTCGGGCAATTATAGGGTAATAAGATAATAATTTACCAGAATTGATTAATCATAACAATAATGATGATAAAAGTGAGAATAAAGAGAATTTTGATAACATTTGAATATATATTAAAATTATTATTAGTATTATTATTATTATTATTATTATTAGTATTATTATTATTATTTTATTATTATTATTATTATTATTATTAGTACTATTATTAGTATTATTAGTATCATTGCCAACAAAATCTAATTTATCTGTAATAATAACAATAAATAATAATAAGTATAAGTATAATAATAATAATGCTAGTGGTTATAATATTGTTATTAGTAATTATTATTGTTATATTTCATTATTATTATTTGTATGGTAGTATAATTGCAAAAATAATTATTATAACAGTAATAATTACAGTAATAACGATACTAATTAAGAAATGAGATAAATTATTATTAAAAATCGTTATTATTGTTATATTATTGTTATTATTATTATTATTGTGTGGTTATTAGTATTATGCAAAAATATATAATATAACTCCAATAATTGCAACAATATATAACAATTGAATAATGATGATAAAATTGCAATAAGATGGATAATGAGATGATAAATGATGATAATGATGATAATGATGGATGATAACGATAATAATGAATGATAAATCATGATAATGATGATGTATAATAAAAGGAATTGTGTCCATATATAAATATAAAAAGGTATAAGAAAAAACATTCCCAAAAGTTGAAAAAAGGGCAAAATCTAGCGAAATATAGCCTTTGAGAGTATACTCCAAAAATGACGTTTTTTCGATTTCTTGGGGATTCGGCAATTATAGCGTATAATGATAATAATTACAGAATGGTATAATCATAACAATAATGATGATAAAAGTGAGAATTAAAGGGCGAATTTTTGATAACATTTGAACCTATTATTAAAAATTATTTTATTAGCATTATTATTATATTATTATATTATTAGTATTTATTATAGTATATTATTATTATTATTATATTCATATTATTACTATTATCTTAATATTAGTATCATTGCAAAAAATCTATTATATCTGTATAATAACAACAATAATACAAGTATAAAGTATAATAATAATAATTGCTAGTGGGATTATTGTTATTAGTATTATTATTGTTATTATTATCATTATTAGTAATTTGTACTGGGAGTAAATTGGAAAAATAATATTCTACAGTAATAATCTACATTAATAAACGATACTAATAAGATAATGATATAAATTATTATTATAAAACGTTTATTAATTGTTATTATAGTGTTATTACTATTATTATGTTGTGGTATTAGTATATTGCAAAAATATATATACATAACTCCATAATTGAATTAATAATGATAACATTTGCAAAATGATTGATAATAATTGCCCAATAATGATGATAATGATGGATGATAATGATTGATAATGATTGATAATGATGATGATAAACGATAATTAATGATGATAATCATGATAATGATGATGATAATTACAGGATTGTGTCCATATATAGTATAAAAAAGGTATAAGAAAAATATTCCCAAAAAGTCGAAAAGCGGCAAAAATCTAGCGAAATATAGCCTTTTGAGGAGTATCTCCAAAAATGACGTTTTAGATTTCTTTGGTGATTTCGGCAATTATTAGGGTTAATAATGATAATAATTACCAGGAAGTGTATAATCATAACAATAATGATGATAAAAGGAGAATAAAGAGAATTTTGATAACATTTGAATATTATTAAAATTATATTATTATTACTATTATATTATTATTATTATTATTTTATTTTATTATTATTTATTATTATTATTATTATTATTATTACTATTATTCTTAATTTATTAGTATCATTGCCCAAAAAATCTATATATCTATATAATAACAATAATAATAATAAGTATAAGTATAATAATAATAAATGTAGTGGTATAATATTTGTTTATTAGTATTATTATTGTTATTTTATTACAGTATTATTATTTGTACTGTAGTATAAATTGCAAAAATAATTATTATAAACAGTAATAATTACAGTAAAACGATACTAATGAAATAATGATATAAATTTATTATTATAAAATCATATTATTGCCTATTATATTGTATTCTATTATTATTGTTGTGGTTATAGTATATTGCAAAAATATATACTATAACTCCAATAATGCAATAATAATGATAACAATTGCAATAATGATGATAATAATGCAATACATGATATAATGATGATGACAATGATGAAAATGATGATAATGATGATGATAACGTAATAATGATGATAATCCATGATAATGAGATGATTAATAACGGAATTGTTTACATATAAATATAAAAAGGTATAAGAAAACATTCCCAAAAGTCGAAAAGCGGCAAAAATCTACGCGAAATATAGCCTTTGAGTGTACTAAAAAAAGGACGTTTTTTTCGATTTCTTTGGTGATTTCGGCCAATATTAGGGTAATAATGATAATAATTACCAGAATGTATTAATCATAACAATAATGATGTGATAAAAGTGAGGAATAAAGAGAATTTTGATAACATTTGAATATTATTAAAATTAATTATTAGTATTATTATTTTATTATTATTATATATTATTATGATTATTATTATTACTTATTATCTTAATTATTAGTATCAATTGCCCAAAAAATCTATTATATCTGTAATAATAACAATAATAATAATAAGTAAAGTAATGCTATGGTTTATAATATTGTAGTAGTATTATTATTGGTATATTATCATTATTATTATTGTACTGGTAGTATAAATTGCAAAATAATTCTTATAACAGTAATAATTACAGTAATAAAACGATACGAATTAAGATATGATATAAATATTATTTAAAATCGTTATTATTGTTATTATTATGTTATTACTATTTATTATTGGTGTGGTTATTAGTATTATTGCAAAAATATATACGATAACTCCAATAATTGCAATAATCATGATAACAATGCAATAATTGATAATAATTGCAATGAATGATGATAATGATGATGATAATGATGGATATGATGAAATTGATGATGATAACGATAATAAATGATGATAATCATGATAATGATGATGATAATAACAGGAATTGTGTCCATATATAATAGAAAAAAGGTATAAGAAAAAAAGATCCCAAAGTCGAAAAAGCAGCAAAAATCTAGCGAATATAGCCTTTTGAGAGTATACTCAAAATGACGTTTTTTTCGATTCTTTGGTGATTTCGGCAATTATTGGGTAATAAGATAATAATTACCGAATTGTATTATCATAACAATAATGATGATAAAAGTAGAATAAAGAGAAATTTTGATGAAATTTGAATATTATTAAATATTTTATTATTATTATTATATTATTATTAAATTATTCGTATTATTATTATTATTATTATACTATTATCTTAATTATTAGTATCATTGCCAAAAAATCTATTATATCTGTTATAATAACAATAATAAAATAAGTATAAGTATAATAATAATAATGCTGTGTGATAATATTTGTTAAGTAGTATTATTATTGGTTATTATTCCAGTTATTATTATTTGACTGGTAGTATAATTTGCAAAAATAATTATTATAACAGTAATAATTACAGTAATAACGAAACTAATCAAGATAAGGATATAAGTTACTATTAATAAAATCGTATTATTGTTATTATTATTGTATTACTATTATTGTTGTGGTTCTTAGTATTATTGCAAAAAAAAAATATATACTATAACTACAAATAATTGCAATAATAATGATAACAATTGCAATAATGATGATAATAATTGCAATAATGATGAATATGATGATGATAATGAGATAATGCTGATAATGAATGCTGAAACGATTAATAATGATGTAATCATGATATGATGATGATTTATAAACAGGAATTGTGTCCAATATAGTTTTTAATAATAAAAAAAAAAAAGGTATAAGGAAAAAAACATTCCAAAAGTCGAAAAAGTGCAAAATCGAGCGAATATAGCCTTTGGAGGTCTACCTCCCAAAATGACGTTTTTTCGCTGTCTTTGGTGATTTCGGCAATTTTAGTGGTAATAATGATAATAATTACCAGAATTGTATTAATCATAAGAATAATGATGGATAAAGTGAGATATAAAGAGAATTTTGATAACATTTGAATATTATTAAAATTATTATTTAAAATTATTATTATTAGTATTATTATTATTATTATTATTATTATTATTATTATCTCCATTATTATATTATGATTACTATATCTTAATTACTAGTATCATTGCCAAAAAACCTATTTACTGTAAATTAATAACAAAATTATAATAAGATAAGGTATAATAATAATAATGCTAGTGTTATAATATTGTATTAGTATTATTATTGTTATTAACTAGCATTATTATATTTGTACTGGTAGATAATTGCAAAACAAATACTTATAACATTAATAATTACAGTAAAAACGATACTAAATTAAGATAATGATATCAATTATTTTATAAAAATCGGTATTATTGTTATTTATTATTGTTATTACTATTATATTGTTGTGGTATAGTATTATTGCAAAAATATAACTATAACTCCAACTGTAATGGCAATAATAATGATAATGATGATGCTAATGATGATAATGAGATAATGAGATAATGATGCATGATAACGATAATAAATGATGATAATCATGATAATGATGATGATAATAACAGGGAAGTGTGTCCATATATAATAGAAAAAAAGTATAGAAAAACATCCCAAAAGCGAAAAAGCGGAAAAATATAGCAAAAGATAGACTGTTGAGAGGATACGTCCAAAATGACGGTGCGGGTCCGATTTCTTATGGTGATTCGGGCAATTATTAGGGTAAATAATGATAAAAGAATTAACCAGAATGTATTTAATCATTACAATAAATGAATGATAAAGTGAGAAATAAAGAGAATTTTGATAACATTTGAAATTATTAAAATATTATTGTATTTTATTATATTATTAGTATTATTATATTTTATTATTATTATCTTCTTATTTTAGTATTATTATACTATTACTTAATTATAGTATTCATGCAAAAAATTATTATATCTGTAATAATAAACAATAATAATAATAAGTATAAGTATAATAATAATAATGCTATGGTTTAATATTGTTATTAGTATTATTATTGTTATTATTATCATTAGTTTGTTATTATTTGTACTTGTAGTATAATTGCAAAAAAATAATATTATAACAGTAATAATTACAGTCATAACGGGGATACTAATTAAGTAATGATAGTAAATTATTATTATTAAAATCGTATTATTGTTATCATTATTGTTATTACTTTATTATTGTTGTGGTTATTAGTTAGTATTGCAAAAATATATACTGATAACTCCAATAATTGCAATAATAATGATAACAATTGCAAGAATGATGATAATAATTGCAATAATGATATAATTGATGATAATGATGATATGAGATAATGATGAGATAACGATATAATGTATGATAATCACGTAGTATAATGATGATGATTAATTAACAGGAATTGGTCCATATATATATAAAAAAGGTATAAGAAAAACCATTCCAAAAGTCGAAAAAGCGGCAAAATCTAGCGAAAAAAAAAAATTTTTATAGCCTTTTGAGAGTAACTCCAAAATGACGTTTTTCGATTTCTTTGGTTGAATTTCGGCAATTATTAGGGTAATAATGATAATTATTACCAGAATTGTATTAATCATACAATAATGATGATAAAAGTGAGAATGAAGAGAATTTTGATAACATTTGAATATTATTAAAAATTATTAGTATTATTATTAGGATTATTATGACTTATTATTAGAGATTAGTATTAGTATTTATTATTATTATTATTATTAATATTACGCTAAGTATTAGTATCAGTGCCAAAAAATATATTAAGATCTGTAATAATAACAAATAATATTTATAATATAGTTTAAGTATACTAATATAATGCTTATTGGTAACTATTGCTTATTAGTATATTATTGTTATTATTCATCATTATTATTATTTGTACTGGTAGTATAAATTGCAAAAAATAATTATTATAAACAGTAATAATTTACAGTAATAACATTATAATAAGATAATGATCTAAATTATTATTAAAAATCGTTATTATGTTATTATTAATTGTTATTACTATTATTATTGTTGTTGTTATTAGTATTATATTTTCAATGCAAAAAATATATAACTAGAACTCCAATAATTGCAATAATCAATGATAACAAATCTGCAATAATGATGATAATAATTGCCAATAATGATGATAATGATGATGATAATCGATGATATAATGATGATGATAACGTAATAATGATGATAATCATATAATGATGATGATAATAAATGGAATTGTGTCCATATATATAGACAAAAGGTTCCAAAAAAGTCGAAAAAGCGGCAACAAAAACAAAAATAAACAAAAAAAAAACAAACAAAAACAAAAAACAAAAAAAATATAGCGAAATATAGCCTTTGAGAGTATTACTCCAAAATGACGTTTTTTCGAGTTTCTTTGGTGATTTCGGCAATTATTAGGGTAATAAGATATAATAATTACCAGAATTGTATTTATATCATTTAACAATAATGATGATTAAAGGTCGAGGAATAAAGAGAATTTTGATAACAGTTTGAATATTATTGAAGATTATGTATTATTATAGTATTATGATTATCATTATTATTATCTAGTATATTATTATTATTCATTATTAACTATATCTAATTTATTAGGATCATTGCCAAAAAAATTATTCTATCTGTAATAATAACAATACATAATAATAAGTATAAAGTATAATAATAATAATGCTAGTGTTTTTGTTTAATATTGTTATTAGTAATATGTTATTATTATCATTATTATATTTGTCCTGGTAGTATAATTGCAAAAATAATTACTATAACGTAATAATTACAGTAAAACGATAACTAATTAAGATAATGATATAAAGTATTATTATAAAATCGTTATTATTGTATTATTATTGTTATTACTATTATTATTGTTGTGGTTAGAGTATTATTGCAAAACTATATACTAAAACCCAATATTTGCAATAATAATGATAACAATTGCAATAATGATGATAATAATTGCAATAACTGCTGATAATGATGATGATAATGATGATAATGATGATAATGATGATGATAACGATAAAAGGATGATAATCAGATTAATGATGATGATAATAACAGGATTGGTCCATATATAATATAAAAAAAGGTATAAGAAAAAACATTCCCAAAAGTCGAAAAGCGGCAAAATCTAGCGAAATATAGACTTTGAGAGTATACTACAAAATGACGTTTTCGATTTTCTTTTTCGGTGATTGCGGCAATTATTAGGGTAATAATGATAATAATTACCAGAATTGTATTAATCATTACAATACTTGATGATAAAATGAGAATAAAGAGGAATTTTGATAACATTTTAATATTATTAAAATTATTATTATTATTATTATTTTTATTTATATTATTATTATTAATATATTATTATATTTTATTATTATTATTATTATATATTATTACTATTATCTTAAAAATTATAGTATCAATTGCCCAAAAGATCTATTAGATCTGTAATAATAAACAATAATAATTAATAAGTAAAGTTAATAATAATAATGCTAGTGGTTATAATGTTTTATTAGTATTATTATTGTTATTATTTCATTATTCTTATTTGTACTGGTAGAGAATTGCAAAAAATAATTATTATTAACAGTAATAATTACAGTAAATAACGATACTAATTAAGATAATGATATAAATTATTATATAAAATCGTATTATTGTGATATTATTGTTATTACTATTATTATGTTTGGTATTAGTATTATGCAAAAATATATACTAGAACTCATAATTGCAAAATAATGATAACAATTGCAATAATGATGATAATGATGATGCTAATGATGATAATGGATGATAATGATGATGATAACGATAAGAATGATGATAATCATGATATGATGATGTATAACAGGAATTGTGTCCATATATAATAAAAAAAGGTATACAGAAAAACATTCCCAAAAGTCGAAAAAGTGGCAAAATCTAGGCGAAATATATCCATTTGAGAGTATACTCCAAAATGACGTTTTTTCGATTTCTTGGTGATTCGGCCACTATTTAGGGTAATATGATAATAATTACCAGAATGTATTAATCATAACAATAATGATGATAAAGTGAGAATATAAGAGAATTTTGATAACATTTGAATATTATTAAAATTATTTTAAAATTATTATTATTATTATATTTATTATTTTTTTGATGATATTGTATTATTTTTATTATTATTATTATTTATTATTATTATTATCACTATTATCTGATATTAGTATCATTGCAAAACATCTATTATATCTGTAATAATAACAATAATAATAATAAGTATACGTATAATAATAATAATGCTAGTGGTTAAAATTTGTTAATTAGTATATCATTGTTATTATATTATTATTATTATTTGTACTGCGTAGTATAATGCCAAAATAATTATTATAAACAGTAATAATTACAGTAATATACACGATACTAATTAAGATAATGATATAATTATTATTATAAAATCGTTATTATTGTTATTATTCTTGTTATTTACTATTATTAGTGTTGTGGGTATGAGTATTATGCAAAAAATATATACTATAACGCCAATATTTGCAATAATAATGTAACAATTGCAATAATGATGATAATAATTGCCATAATGATGATAATGATGATGATAATGTGATAATGATGATAATGATGATTGATACACGATCAATAATGATGATAATCATGATAATGCAGATGATACAACAGCGATTGTGTCCATATAATAATATAAAAACAAAAAAAACCAAACAAAAAAAAAGGTTTAATAGAAAAACATTCCCTAAAAGTCGAAAAAGCGGCAAAATCCTAGCGAAATATAGCCTTTGAGAGTATACTCCAAAATGACGTTGTTTCGAATTTCTTTGGTGATTCGGCAATTATTGGGTAATAATGATAATAATTACCAGAATTGTATTAATTCATTACAATAAGAATGATAAAAGTGAGAATAAGAGAATTTGATAACATTTGAATTATTATTAAAATTATTATTATATATTATTATATTATTATAATTATTATTATTATTATTATTATATTATTATTATTTATATTATCTTAATTATTAGTATCATTGTCAAAAAATCTATCATATCTGTAATAAAACAATAATAATAATAAGTATAAGTATTAAAATAATAATGCTAGTGGTTATAATATTGTTATTAGTATATTATTGTTATTATATCATTATTAGTATTTGTACTGGTAGTATAATTGCAAAAAAATATTATAACCTCTAATAATTACAGTAATAACGATTACTAATTTAAGATAATGATATAAATTTATTATTATAAATCGTTATTATTGTTATTATTATTGTTATTACTATATATGTTGTGGTTATAGTATATTTCAAAAATATATCCTATAAACTCCAATAATTGCAATAATAATATAACAATTGCAATAATCGATGATAATGATGATGATAATGATGATAATGATGATAATGATGATGATAACGATAATAATGAGATATCCTGATAATGATGATGAAATAACAGGAATTGTGTACTATTATAATATAAAAAAAGGTATAAGAAAAACATCCCAAAAGTCGAAAAAGTGGCAATAAATCTAGCGAAAAGATAGCATGTGAGAGTATACTCCAAAATGACGTTTTTTCGATTCTTTGGTGATTTCGGCAATATAGGGTATAATGATAATAATTACCAGAAAAATTGGATTAATCATAAACCAATTAATGATGATAAAAGTTGAGAATAAAGAGAATTTGATAACATTGAATATTATTAAAATTATTATTAAAATTATTATTTATTCTTATTAGTTTATTAGTATTATTATTATTATTATATTATTTTTATTATTAGATTATTATTATTATTATTATTATCACTATTATCTTGATATTAGTATCATTGCAAAAATCTATTATATCTGTCATAATAACAATAATAATAAAAGTATAAGTATTAATAAATATAATGGCTAGTGGGTTCAAATATTGCTATTAAGTATTTTCATTGATTATTATCATTCATTTTTATTGGAATGGTAGTATAATGCAAAAAATAATTATTATAACAGTAATAATTAACAGTAATAAACGATATAATAAGAGAGAATGATTAAATTCTTACTATGAATCGTATTATTGTTATTATTATGTTATTATATTATTATTGTTGTGGTATTAGTATTATTGCAAAATATATACTATAACTCCAATAATTGCAATAATAATGATAACAATTGCAATAATGATGATAATAATTGCAATAAATGATGATAATGATGATGATTACTAAAAGATGATAATGATGATAATGATGATGATAACGATAATAAACGATGATAATCATGATAGCATGATGATGATAATAACAGGAATTGTGTCCCTATATAATATAAAAATGGTTAAGAAAAAAACATTCCCAAAAGTCGAAAAAGCGGAAAAATCTAGCGAAATATAGCCTTTTGAGAGTATACTACAAAATGACGTTTTTTCGATTTCTTGGTGATTTCGGCAATTATTAGGGTAATAATGATAATAATTACCAGAATTGTATAATCATAACAATAATGATGATAAAAAGTGAGAATAAAGAGAATTTTGAAAACCTTTGAATATTATTAAAAATTATTATTATTATATTATTAGATTATTATTAATGTTTATTATTATTATTATTATATTGATTATTATTATATTATTATTATTATTACTATATCTTAATTATTAGTATCATGCCAAAAAATCTATTATATCTGTAATAATAAAATAATAATAATAGGTGTAAGTACAATAATAAAAATGTAGTGTGTTATAATATTGTTATATTAGTATTATTTATTTTTTATTATTATCATTATTATTATTTGTACTGTAGTATAATTGCAAAAATAATTATTATAACAGTAATAATTACAGTAATAACGATACTAATTAAGATAATGATATAAATAATTATTATAAAATCGTTATTATGTATTAAAATTTGTTATTACTATATTATTGTTGTGGTTATTAGTATTATTGCAAAAATATATACTATAACTCCAACAATTGCAATAATGATGATAATAATTGCAATAATGATGATAATGATGATGATAATGATGATAATGATGATAATGATGATGATAACGATAATAATGATGATAATCATGATAATGATGATGATAATAACAGGAAGAATGATGATGATAAAAAGGTATAAGAAAAAATTCCAAAATCGAAAAGCGGCAAAAATCTAGCGAAATATAGCCTTTGAGAGTGTACTAAAAAAGGACGTTTTTCGATTACTTGGTAAATTTCGGCAATTATTAGGGAATAATGATAATAAATTACCAGAATTGTATTAATCATAACATAATGATGATAAAGTGAGAATAAAGAGAATTTTGATAACATTTGAATATTATTAAAATTATTATTATTATATTATATTATTATATTATTATTATTATTATTATATATTATTATTATTATTATATTATTATTATTATTATTACTATTATCTTAATTATTAGTATCATTCCAAAAAATCTATTATTTTCTGTAATAATAACAATAATAATAATAATTATAAGTATAATAATAATAATGCTAGTGGTTATGATATTGTTATTAGTATTATTATTGTATTATTATCATTATTATTATTTGTACTGGTAGTATAATTGCAAAAATAATTATTATAACAGAAATTTATTACAGTAATAATGATACTAATTAAGATAATGATATAAATTTATTATAAAATCTATTATATTTATTATTATTGTTATTATTTAGTATTATTGTTGTGGTTATTAGTTATTATTGCAAAATATATACTATAACTCCAATAATTGCAATAATAATGATAACAATTGCAATAAATGATGATAATAATTGCAATAATGATGATAATGATGATGATAATGATGATAATGATGATAATGATGATGATAACGATAATAATGATGATAATCATGATAATGATGATGATAATAACAGGAATTGTGTCCATATATAATTAAAAAAGTTAAGAAAAACATTCCAAAAGTCGAAAAAGCGGCCAAATCTAGCGAAATATAGTCTTTTGAGAGAAATACTCCAAAATGACGTTTTTTCGATTTCTTTGGTGATTTCGGCAATTATTAGGGTAATAATGATAATAATTACCAGAATTGTATTAATCATAACAATAATGATGATAAAAGTGAGAATAAAGAGAATTTTGAAAACATTTGAATATTATTAAAATTATTATTATTATTATTATTTTTATTCATTATTATTATTATTTTATTATTATTATTATTATTATTATTACTATTATCTTAATTATAGTATCATTGCCAAAAAATCTATTATATCTGTAATAATAACAATAATAATAATAAGTATAAGTATAATAATAATAATGCTAGTGGTTATAATATTGTTATTAGTATTATTATTGTTATTATTATCATTATTATTATTTGTACTGGTAGTATAATTGCAAAAATAATTATTATAACAGTAATAATTACAGTAATAACGATACTAATTAAGATAATAATATAAATTATTATTATAAAATCGTTATTATTGTTATTATTCTTGTTATTACTATTATTATTGTTGTGGTTATTAGTATTATTGCAAAAATATATACTATAACTCCAATAATTGCAATAATAATGATAACAATTGCAATAATGATGATAATAAATGCAATAATGATGATAATGATGATGATAACGATAATAATGATGATAATCATGATAATGATGATAATAATAACAGGAATTGTGTCCATATATAATATAAAAAAGGTATAAGAAAAACATACCCAAAAGTCGAAAAAAGCGGCAAAATCTAGCGAAATATAGCCTTTTGAGAGTATACTCCAAAATGAGTTTTTTTCGATTTCTTTGGTGATTTCGGCAATTATTAGGGTAATAATGATAATAATTACCAGAATTGTATTAATCATAACAATAATGATGATAAAAGTGAGAATAAAGAGAATTTTGATAACATTTGAATATTATTAAAATTATTATTATTATTATTATTATTATTATTATTATTATTATTATTATTATTATTATTATTATTATTATTATTATTATTATTACTATTATCTTAATTATTAGTATCATTGCCAAAAAATCTATTATATCTGTAATAATAACAATAATAATAATAAGTATAAGTATAATAATAATAATGCTAGTGGTTATAATATTGTTATTAGTATTATTATTGTTATTATTATCATTATTATTATTTGTACTGGTAGTATAATTGCAAAAATAATTATTATAACAGTAATAATTACAGTAATAACGATACTAATTAAGATAATGATATAAATAATTATTATAAAATCGTTATTATTGTTATTATTATTGTTATTACACTATTATAATTGTTGTGGTTATTAATCTTATTGCAAAAATATATACTATAACTCCAATAATTGCAATAATAATGATAACAATTGGCTATAATGATGATAATAAATGCAATAATATGATAATGATGGATAATAATGATGATAATGATGATAATGCTGATGGATAACGATAATTAAAATGATATAAATCATGATAATGATGATGATAATAACAGGAATTGTGTCCCATATATAATATAAAAAAGGTATAAAAAACATTCCCAAAAGTCGAAAAAGCGGCCAACTAGCCGAAATATAGCCTTGTTGAGAGTAGAACTCCAAAGACGTTTTTTTCGATTTCTTTCGTGATTTCGGCAATTATTAGGGTAATAATGATAATAATTACAGAAGTGTATTAATCATAACAATAATGGATATAAAAGTGAGAATAAGGAAATTTTTGATAACAGTTGAATATTATTAAAATTTTATTCTTATTATTATTATTATTATTATTATTATTTTATTATTATTTTATTATATATTATTATTATTATCATTATTATTATTATCGTACTCATCACCGTTATTATTATTATTTTATTACTATTTATCCTACTTATTAGTATCATTGCCAAAAATCTTATTATAATATGTAATAATAACAATAATAATCAATAGTATCAGTATAAGATAATAATGCTAGTGGTTATAATTATTGTTTATTAAGTATTATATTGTTATTATTATCCATTATTATTGGTTGGTCTGGTAGTAATAATTGCGAAAATAATTATTTAACAGTAATAAGTACAGTAATAACGATATATTAAAGCTAATGTATAAATTATTATTATAAAATCGTTATTATTGTTATTATTATTATTATTAATATTATTCTTTGTGTGGTTATTAGTATTATTGCAAAAAATATACTATGACTCCAATAATTGCATAATAATGATAACAATTGCAATAATTATATCATAATTCATACTGATGATAATGGTGATGATAATGTGATATGATGATGTATAACAGGAATTGTGTCCATATATAATTAAAAAAGGTATAACGAAAACATTCACCAAAGTCCTAAAAAGCGAAAATCTAGCGAAATATAGCCTTTTGCGAGTATACTCCAAATGAACCGTTTTTCGATTTTTTGGTGATTTCGGCAATTATTAGGGTAATATGATATATTACCAGAATTGTAATTAATCATAACAATACATGGATGATAAAAGTGAGATAAAGAGAATTTTGATAACATTTGAATATTATTAAAATTATTATTATTATTATTATTATTATATTATTGTTATTATTATTTTTATATTATTATTATCTATTATTACTATTATCTTAATTATTAGTATCATTGCTAAAAAAATCTAATTCTATCTGTAATAATAACAAAATAATAATAAGTATATGGATAATAATAATAATGCTGTAGTTATATATTGTTATTAGTATTATATGTTTCTTATTATCATTATTATTAGTGGTACTGGAGTATAATTGCATAAAATAATTATTATAACAGTAATAATTACAGTAATAAACGATAATAATTAAGATAATGATATAAATTATATTTACAAAATCGTATTATTGTTAGTATTATTGTTATTACTATTAGATTGTTGTGGTTATTGAGTATTATTGCAAAAATATATACTAAACTCCAATAAAATGCAATAATAATGATAACCAATTGCAATAAGGATGATAATAATTGCAATAATGAGATCATGATGATGATAATGTATGATAATGAGATGATAAACGATAATAATGATGATAATCATTGATAATGATGATGCATAATAAACAGGAATTGTGTCCATATATAATATTAAAAAAAGGTATAAGAAATACATTTCCAAAAGTCGAAAAAGCGGCAAAATCTAGGAAAATATAGCCTTTTGAGAGTTATACCCAAAATGACGTTTTTTCGATTTCTTGGTGATTTCGGCAATTATTAGGGTAAAATGTAATAATTACCAGAATTGTATTAATCATAACAATTAAGATGATAAAAAGTGAGAATAAAGAGGAATTTGATAAACATTTGAATATTATTTAAATTATATATTATTATTATTTATTTATTATTATTATTATATTATATATATTATTATTATTATTTTTTTATTTTATTATAGTATATTACTATTATCTTAATATTAGTATCATGCAAAAAATAATTATATCTGTAATAATAACAATAATAATAATAAGTATAAGTATAATAATAAAATGCTAGTGGTTATAATATTGTTATTAGTATTATTATTGTTATTATTATCATATATATTTGTACCTGTAGTTATAATTGCAAAAATAATTATTTAACAGTAATAATACAGTAATAACGATACTAATTAGATACTAATATAACATTATTATTATTAAAATCTTATATTTTATTATTCTTGTATTCCTAATTATTGTGTGGTATCGTCTTATTGCAACCTTTATACATAACTCCAATAATTGCCAATAATCACTGATAAACAATTGCAATAATGATGATAAATAAATGCAATAATGATGCGAATGATGATGATCCTGCTGATCCGCTTGCTCCTGATGCTTCTTCCCCCTCCTCTCTCTCTCCCCCCCTGCCCCCTCCTCTCTCTCCCCCCTTTCCTCCCCTTTCTCTCCTCCCTCCTCTCCCTTCCCCCCCCCCTCCTCCCCCCCCTCGCTCACCTCCCCTCTCTTCCCCCCGTCTCCCCTCTCCTGCTCTCTAGTCCTCCCCCCCTCTCCCCCTTACACCCCTCCCCTCCTCCCTTTCTCCTCCCCCCCAGTTCTTATCGGTCCTACGTTCCCCCCTCCCATTTTCTTTCCCCTCCCCCCCGCTGTGGATAAGGCCCCCCATCGGGTTTCCACTTTTTTTTTAAGCATTCAGCCTCTCACTCCCTTCCTCCCCCCTCTGACACGCCGTTCCCGCCCTGCAGCGATCCGTTAATCCGAAACGTTACGGTGGTAATAAATGAGAATAATACCAGAATTGTATTCATCATACATAATGATGATAAAAAGTTGAGGAATCAAGAGAATTTTGATAACATTGAATATTAATAAAATGATTATATTAAATATTATATTATATTATTATACTTATTTTATTATTATATTATATATTATTATATTATATTACTATTATCTTTATATTAGTATCATTGCCAAAAAAATCTATTATATCTGTATAATAAACAATAATAATAATACGTATAAGTATAATAATAATAATGCTAGTGGTTTTATAATTATTGTATTAGTATTATTATTGTTATTATATCATATATTATTTTTACTGGTAGTATAATTGCAAAAATAATGATTATAACAGTAATAAATACAGTATAACGATACTAATTAAGATAAGATATAAATAATTATTATAAAATCGTTAATTCTGTATTATTATGTATTACTATATAATTGTTGGTTATTAATATTATTGCAAAAATATATACTATAAACTCCAATTCAAATTTGCAATAAAATGTATAACAATTGCATAATGATGAAATAATGCAATAATAAGATAATGGATGATGAAATGATGATAATGATGATAATGATGATGATCACGATAATAATTGATGAAATCATGATAATGATGATGATAAATAACAGGAATTGTGTCAACTATATAATATAAAAAAGGTATAAGAAAAACATTCCAAACGTCGAAAAAGCGGCCAAATCTAGCAAATACCTTGAGAGTTATACTCCAAAATGGACGTTTTTTCGATTTCTTTCGTGATTTCGGCATTATTAGGGGAATAAGATAATAATACCAGATGTATTTAATCATAACAATAATGATGATAAAAGTGAGAATAAAGAGAATTTTGCTAACATTTGAATAGTATTAAAATTATATTATTATATTATTATTATTATTATTTAGTATTATGATTATTATTATTATGATTTAGGATGGATGATTATGACAGTAGGATGATTATTATGATTATTATGTAGATGACATAGTAGCTTAATGATTACTAATCATGCCAAAAAAAATCTATTCTATATGTAATAAATAACAAAATAAAATAAGTATAAGTATATATAATAATAATGCTAGAACACCCTAAACAAAATTAAAAAAAAAAAAAAAAATTTAAAAAAAAAAAAAAAACCATATTCGCGAAAAAAAAAAAAAAAATCCTCTTTAAAAAAAAAAAATTAAACAAATCCAAAAAAAATAAAAATTAAAAAAAAAAAAAAATTTTTAAACAAAAAAAAAAAAAAAAAAAAAACCACTAAAAAAAAAAAATTAAAATTTCTAACCTTCCCCCCCTCCCTAAAAAAAAAACCAAAAATGGTTATAAATTGTATTAGTATGAATATTGTTGCATTATTATCAGTATTATTAGTTGTATGGTAGTATAATGCAAAAATAATTATTAAAAACAGTAATAATTACAGTAATATTATATGTATGTATATGAATAAGATAATGATATAAATTATTATATAAAATCGTATGATTGTTATATTATTGTATACTATTATTTTTTGTGGTTATTAGTATTATGCAAAAAATATACTATGACTCCAATAATTGCAAATAATAATGATAACAATTGCAATAATGATGATAATAATGCAATAATGGATGATAATGATGATGATAATGCGGATAATGATTGATGATAATAACAGGAATTGTGTCCATATATAATATTAAAAAAGGTATAAGAAAAAACATTCCCCCAAAGTCGAAAAAGCGGAAAATCTAGCGAAATATAGCTTTTGAGAGTATACTCCAAAATGACGTTTTTTCGATTTCCTTTGGTGATTCGGCAATTATTAGGGTAATAATGATAAATAATTACCAGAATGTATTAATCAATAACAAAATGATTTTTTTTTTGATAAAAGTGAGAATAAGTGAGAATTTGGATAACATTTGAATATTATTAAAATTATATTATTATTATATTATTATTATTATTGTTATTTTAATTTTATTATTATTATTATGAGTATTATATACTATTATTCTTAATTATTTAGATCATTGCCAAAAAAATCTATTATATCTGTAATAATAACAATATAATAATAAAGTATAATGTAAATACTAATAATGCTAGTGTTTAATATTGTTATTAGTATTATTATGTTATTATTATCATTATTATTATTTATACTGTAGTATAATTGCCAAAAATAATATTTATAACAGTAATAATTACGTAATAAACGATACTAAATTAAGATAAATGATTATAATAATTATTATAAAATCTGTTGTTATTGTTATTATTATGTTATACGATTATTATTGTTGTGGTTATTAGTATTATTGCCAAAAATATATACTATAACTCAATAATTGTCAATAATAATGATAACATATTTGCATAATGATGATAATAAATTGCCACTAATGATGATAATGATGATGATAATGATGATAATGATGATAAATGATGATGAAACGAAATAATGATTGATAATCCATGATAAGATGATGATAATGAATTCTATTGGAATTGTTCCTTATTATAATATAAAAAAGGTAAAGAAAAACATTCCCCAAAGTTCGAAAAAGCGGCAAAATCTAGCGAAAATAGCTTTTTCGAGAGTATACTCCAAAATGACGTTTTTCGATTTATTTGGTGATTTCGGCAATTATTAGGTTAATAATGATAATAATTTACCAGGAATGTTTTAATCATAACAATAATGATGATAAAAAGTGAGAATAAAGGAGGAATTTGAGATACAACATTTGAATTTATTAAAATTAGTATTATATTTATATTAGTATTATTATTATAGTGTATTTATTAATTATGATTATTATTTTATTATTGATTATTATATTACTATTATCTTAATTATTAGTATCATGCCAAAAAAATCTATTATATCGTAATAATAACAATAATAATAATAAGTATAAGTATAATAAAATAATGCTAGTGGTTATAATATTTATTAGTATTGTATTGTTTATATTTCATTATTATTATTTGTACTGGTAGTATAATTGCAACAAATATTATTATAACAGAATAATTACAGTAAGAAACGATACTAATTAAGGATAATGATATAAATTATTATTATAAAATCGTTTATTATTGATTATTATTGTTTATTACTATTATTTATTGTTGCGGCTTATTAGTATTTATTGCAAAAATATATACTTAACTCCATAATGCCAATAATAATGATAAACAATTGAATAATGATGATACATAATGCAATAATGATGATAATGATGATGTTAATTAGGATAATGATGATATATGATGATGATAATAACAGGAATTGTGTCCAATATAATATAAAAAAAGGTATAAGAAAAAAACATTCACAAAAGTCGAAAAAGAGGCAAAATCTAGTGTCGAAATATAGCCTTTGAGAGTATACTCCAAGATGAGTTTTTTCGATTTCTTGGTGATTTCGGCAATATTTAGGGTAATAATGATAAATGGAATTACCAGAATGTTATAATCATAACCAATAATGATGATAAAAGTGAGAATAAAGAAAATTTTGATAACATTTGAATAAGTAAAAAATTATTATTATTGATTATTATTATTATTATATTAGTATTATATAGGATGATTATTAGTATATTTATTATATTATTATTATTACTATTATCTTAAGTTATAGTCTTATTGCCAAAAAATTCTATTAATATCTGTAATAATAAAATAAATTAATAATAAGATAAGTATAATAATAATAATGCTATGTGGTTTAATATTGTTATAGTTTATTATTATGGTTATTATTATCATTATTATTATTTGTATGGTAGTATAATGCAAAAATAATTATATAACAGAAATAATACAGTAATAACGATAACTAATGAAGATAAGATATAAAAAATGATGATTATGTATATTAATCTTTATGATTGTTATTAGTATTGGTTATTTACTATTATTATTGTTGTGGTTATTAGTATTTATTGCAAAAATATATGACTATAACTCCCAATAATTGCCAATAATAATGATAACAATTGCAAAATGATGATAATAATTGCAATAATGATGATTAAAGGATGATGATAATGATGATAATGATTGTAATGATGATGATAAACGATAATAATGATGATAATCATGATAATGATAAATGATGATGATAATAGCAGGGATGTGTCCATATTATAATAAAAAAAAGGTATAAGAAAAACATTCCAAAAGTCGAAAAGCGGCAAAATCTAGCGAAATATAGCCTTTTGAGGAGTATACTACAAAATGACGTTTTTTCGATTTCTTTGGTGATTTCGGCAATATTTAGGGTTAATAAGATAATATTGTACCATGAATTGTATTAATCATAACAATAATGATGATAAAAGTGGAATAAAGAGAATGTTGATAACATTTGAATATTATTAAAATTATTATTTTATTATTATCTTCATTATTTATTCTTATTATATTATTATTATTATTATTATTTATTAATTATTATTTATTATTTATGGATTAATATTATCTTAATTATTAGTCATCATGTGCCAAAAAATTAATTATATCTGTAATAATAACAATAAGAATAATAAGTTTAAGGCATAAGATATAATAATGCGAGTGGTGATAAGATTGTAGTAGTAGTAGTATTTGTTATTATTATCATTATTATTATTGTACTGGTAGTATAATGCAAAAATTATTATATAACAGAATGAAATTACAGTAATAACGATACTTAAGGAAGATAATGATATAAATTAATTATTATAAAAATCGTTATTATTGTTATTTATTATTGTTATTACTATTATTATTGTGTGGTTAGTAGTATTATTGCAAAAAATATATACTATAACTAGAATAATTGCAATAATAATGATAAATCAATTGTTTGCAATAATGATGATAATAAGGCAATTAATGATGATAATGATGATGAAATGATGATAATGATGATAATGATGATAATGGATGATGAATATGATAATAATATGATAATCATGATAATGATGATGAAAAACAGGATTGTGTCATATATAATATACAAAAGGTATAAGTGAAAAACATTCCCAAAAGTCGAAAAAGCGGCAAAATCTTGCGAAATATAGCCTTGAGAGTTACCTCCAAAATGACGTTGTTTGTATTCTTGGGATTTCGGCAATTATTATGGGTAATAATGAGTTAAAAATTACCAGAATTGTATAATTATTTACAATAATGATGATAAAGTGAGAATAAGAGAATTTGATAACATTGAAATTTATTAAAATTATTATATTATTTATTATT
>NW_023657531.1:15000-27417 GCF_015228065.2 Penaeus monodon | reverse complement strand
CCTCTTAAAAGGGACCCCCCCAGACCCCCCCTCCCCTGCGGGGGTAAAGGTCGCCCACGCCCGAGCAGGGCCCCCAAAGAGGGGTCCAGTTCACCAAAAGGGTGTCCAGAGTCTCCAATGCCGAAAATTCGCATAGGAAAAGTAGGTAGTAGGGCCGTGTCAGCAAGACATAGCATTGCATCAAAAAAGGGGGCGCGTCATCTCCGGTAATGCGGAAGGCCGGGGCCCGAATTGCTGGGAGGGCGCGGGGCCTCTTTAAACCCATGCAAAACCCCACACGATCGGGGATCATGGATCATGGTAACTCTTTTGGCTTGCTGGGCTCCCCCCGTGCGCCCGCCAACACCCTTGGGAACCGTTCCCCTTCTTGAATCGCCAAATTTAAGGACCGATTCACCGCAGGGAGAGAGGGGAGGAGTCTCTATCCCTCCATTTCGATGATGATTCTCTGTCTGTGGAGGCGGGCAAAAGCGCTGCCGAATTTATACCATTGAGGACGTCAAGAGGCCACCCTCTCCCCCCGTGTTTGGGCGCCCCGCGCGCACGCGTGAGCTGGCGACCCGAGGGTCGTCGCCTTGCAATTGGATTGCTTTTGCGGCATGGGGATCACCCACCCTTTGGGGTTTCGAGGGGATTCTGGTTTAGTTATTTTTTTTTTTGTTTTTTTTTTTATAGCTTAAAAAACATGGAAATAGGGGGGATGTTTATAGCTTGTGTCATATTGTGCGTATAGGGTGGGGGGTTATGTTTTCGGGAGTGTGAGTTTTTGGGGCCCATGGGTTTGGGGCAAGAGGTTGCTAAAAGCGCCCAAACTTTGTTCCCCCCCCCCGGGCACCACGCTGGGGGGGGAACAAAAGCGAAAGGCTTCCCGACCTCCTAAGAGGAAGGAAGCGCCCCGCCGAAACCCGGAGATCTCGACAATCGGATTCCCCCAAGAATGAAAGTGAAAGGGGAAAACCACAGGAAAAAAGGTTTCCAACGCACCACAGGTCCCCCAGCCCCAGAAGACATTTTTCGACGAGGGGGAAGTCGTCCTGATCACTGCTTTATCACACAGGGGGCATTTCCCTTTGTCCAGGCCCAAAGGAAGAGGCGGATAAGGCATCGACGTTGCCATACACATTAAACAGACTGTGAAAACATAAAGGGAAGGAAATGGAGAGGGCCCAAAATCAGCCAATCCTCTCCTCAGCCCAGGTCGGGGACTCCCCCCCCAAACCCCAAAGCCAGGCTATCCCCCACAGGCGGTCTACCCGGCTATGCCTCACGGCAAGCCAAACCCAGGTGTTTCGTGCCAAAACCGAATCAGAAGAAGTGGCCTCCCCCGGAAAGGCCACCAATGCACAGAAACAGTTGGCCAGAGAAAAACCCAAAAGACGAAAAGTCAAGCTCCCAAAGGGGCCCCCCCCCAGTGGACCAGGGATAGCCGACAGCCAAAGGAGACCCCTCAAGCATGAGTCTCCCCAATGGATTTTGAGACCGAAATCCGAATATGACGAGTCCTGATGAAAACTATCAATTAGAAACATATGGCAGGAATCAAGTATTTGCGGGGAACCATCGTGGTTTTCCCCTCAAGGAGTGCCATCCCCGCAATAGTGCGTAAAGGGAGCATTGACATTGTCATGCCCCAGGAGACTTATCACGGAAGCTTTCCCTTTCGGGGTATCAGTCTACGGTCCCCAGTTCCATGGCAAAAGAGGCCTGATGCCCCTGGTGAAAGAAAACAATTCCCGCTCCCAATCCAAATGCACCGACGGGGGGAAAAGATGTTGAATCTCGCCATCGAATTCAACTGGGGGGGGGACCCCTGAAATTGACAATGGTACAGCCGCACACTGTAGTAGTTTAGAAATCACCGGGTATGTGCTTCCGCAGCACACGACCGAGTGATCTGGGGGAGATTTAAATGCACACCACCCCTCCGGGCCCCCTGCAGGGACCGGATGCGGCTGGCGTCACATAGCCAACGGCTTGAGACATTCCCCGAGATCGCTCTCCCAAAGCCGGGAGCCAACGCATGTGAGAGGGGGGGCCCTAACCTCACCGGCCACTGCGACTTGGTGGAGAGGATTGGCGGCGTGTCGATGAGCCCTCACTAGGCCCATTATGGCACTATAAAAAACCCCAGGATAGTGGCCCGCCAAAATCCACGACCAAAACCCAAGAGGAAAAAACAGACAAGGCCAACTGGAGGCTTCCAGAGCCCCTTTGGGCCCCGCTGTCTGAGAAGAAAATGAACCCCCACAGAGCAAAAGGGGAAAGTGCAAAAAAGGATTGTAAATGCCTTTGGAGGCACCCTCATGACCTCCCAAAACTCGGCCCGGGTCCAGGAGTCAAAAGGGGCGCCGGGTATTTCAATGACGAATTAGGGAGTCAACACAGGGTAAATTGTGCCGAAAACATTTCCAAACAAAAAACCCCCGACAACCTAGCCCCCCTAAGGGAGGCTGTGGGGGACGCCAAGGAAAAATGCCAGCAGAGTGAGGCAAAAAAAGTGCGGGAATGGTGGTGGTTTTCGATCACCGTCCCACCCCTTCTGAGCTATGCAAGGGTTCAAGCGAGCCCACCACCCGCTAGCCCGGATGGCAGAGGCCAACAGACTGGGCAGGATTTCTCTGCAGAAAAAAGTAAGGCAGTCTGCCACCCCAATGGGGGCAAGAAAGAATGCCTAAAACAGACAGTTTGCTCTATCAGAGAAAGGGCAGCCGAACCCGATAACTCAGACGTTTTTTTTTCTCTGAGGGAATAAGAGAGCATAAAAAAGCCACTGAACTCAGCCCCGGGCGAAAAGGGATCCGTACCCCATATCTCCCGCCTGGGACGGTAGGTGGTTTGCTTTCCAAAAACTCATCAAAAAGCCCCTGGAAATTTCCCAACTCTCCCCCAGGCGGAAGAGGGCTCCCAAGTTCCCATCCCTAAAAAAAGGGGGACCGGGGGAAGTACCCCCCTTTTCCTTAGCGTCGGCCAAGACTCCGAGAGGTGGTACTGAACCGGCCCCAATGGAAAATGGACCCCACAGAACCCCTCCACGGGGTTCACCAGGGGCAAGAGCACAGCGCACAGCATGCCACGCTCTTGAGCACAAAAAAAACCGGGAATCTGTGGTAGTTTTCCTTGACTTGCAAAAGGGGCTTTGAATGGAAAGTCCTCTTGCCATTCGGAGAGCCTGACCCAAAAAAGGGAAAATCGAGGTAAGCTTTTGGCTTGGATGGTGACTATTTTAGGAAAGAACGCCAGAGTCAAATTCCAAGGTCACCTATCACAGCACATCCACTAGAAAATGGAACGCCACAGGGTGGGGTTTAGTCAGCCCTTTTTAACACACTAATGCCCCTGTACCCTCAACATAAACCTCCAGTGGGGGCAAGATCATCTCCTATGCAGACATTTTGCATCTCCCCCACTGGACCACACGCCAAAACAAAGCCCAGCGTTGTCAGGATTGGGTATCCGAGGATGTTGCGGAGGGGACAAAAGATTCTGCAGCCAAATCCAAACCTGCTCTGAGAAGAGGTTAAAGGCACAAGTTGAAACCCAGGGAATGGACTTGGAGTGGGTTCAGGAATTCCTCTCCCTTTGGGGGTAAGGATGCCCGGACCTCCCCCCGCCGGAGGTCCAGTACCTGCTTGCCCGAAAAAAAGGCAAGACTGTCTGTCAGAGAGCAATGAGTGGAAGAGCCTGGGGGCCAGACACAGAGTACTAAGACATTCAGTACATGCTCTCAGGCCCATTGTAGACTATGCCCCCTCGCTCTGTTGGGCTTTAAGAGAAAATAAAAGACGATTGGAACAGTCCAAAACGAAGCCGCCAGGGTCATTCGGGTGCCCAAGGGTGGGCAAGGTCCTAAACCTCCTAGTGGAGACAAACCTTCCCCCCCTTGGCCTCACGAATTGATCTAACGGCAGCACAATTTCTTATCAAAGGTATCCAGGTCCCAGGAACACAAGCCTAAGCAAAAATAGTCAGACCCTAAAACAAGAAAACGAGCTGTTTGCAAACAAAAACCCGGCGTCTACACAGCCGGGTGCTAATCCCCCCATCAGCTCAAAAAACCCCTCGGGCCAAGGGCAGGGACTCCCCACACCCGACTTTGTCGAAGCCCGCCGGGGGCACAAACCCATAGAGTTTTGGTCATGAGACTGGCAAGCAAAAAGAATGAATATTGTAGCCTAGCTAAAGGCGAACCCCCAGAGGGTCATTGAACCATCCCCCCCCCGGGGAGCAGAACAATTACAGGGGAGGATCGGTCGATCCCCTTGCCCCACACTGCAGGCCCCGGCTTCGCAGAAAGGGATCCAAAAATTCCAGAGGGAAAACAGACAACCCCTCCTCGTACAGGCAGAGCAGTTGCTATCAGGGGGACACGAGCCACGCGCCCTGAGGGAAACGTGGCAACACGCAGACTCCCAAAGGGCCGTCGACGTCTTCAGCAGCGCTCACCCATGACAACATTACCTCCTGAAACCATCCGCCAATGCACAAAGGATCTTGTTTGGGAGAAAATTATCTAAATGGGTCCCAGCCTATGGGTCAGAGGTAAGACTTGGACGTTTAGCCAAATGGGGGGTTCCCCCCCAAAATCCATATAATACTCAGAGCCGAAATTTATTAGGGGGAAGTTACGGTGACGGCCAACTCCTTCCTCCTGCAGTTTCACAGAGAGGAAGAGATATTCCCCTGGGCCAGCTGGTACCAGATGCCACAGGCTATGAACCAGGCCTCTCTGAAAAAAAACAAAGAGGTACCGAAGTCTTTCTGCACAGAATCGCCTAGGTTCCCACTGTGCAGGGCAGATTATACAAACATAGAATGAAGAGGGTGTTGCTGCTTGCGGCGAGCCGAACCCCACAGGGTACTTTATTGGAGAATTGCGTGCACACGCAATTCCTAGACAAATCCAAGAACACAGCCGTCTGAGGTAAAGAGATTTGGAGATGCTTACCCCACGGCTACTGGAGCCCCTGTGGCAATCCCACCGCCAGGGTAAGCCCCGAGTTCAGACCAACAAAGAGACCCCATAAAAAGCTGACACGGGCCCGGGGCCCCAAAGGGAAAGGCCCGGGCGAAGCCGAACTTCGCAAACTCAAGCAAGCAAGATGTGTGGTTGTTGTTTTGTGTGTTTGTCTAGATGTTATTGTAGTGCTCGTTTTCTTGTTCGCGTAGGGGCCCGGGGGTTTTTTCGTCTCTGGTATGGTGTGTTAAGGGGTTCCATGCTTATTTTCTTGAAGTTTTCTGAGGAAATGAAGTCTAAAATTGTTGGCCGTTACCCAGAGTAGTGTTTTTGTTCTGTACTGATTGCTTTTTGAGTTTTTGTGATTTGATATGGAACCCAACCCAGGGGTGTATTAAGGGATAGGTCTTACTTTGTTTTGTAGAGTCTGAGCTTTGTTTGTGGTGTGCAGCTGAGAACTTTTGGTTTGGTAGGTTTTGGCGTGTTTTGGCGATTCGCTGTGTGGTGTATATAAACCCTGTGGTGTGAAATGAAACCAAGCATGTTTCTTTTTTGTGAAAGGGGATGTTGGTGTTGTTGCTGTGAGGGGTTGTGGGGGTTTTTTGGGGGGGCTATGTCCCATGATTTTTAAATTTTGTTGATTTTTTGCGATTTTCCAATGGGCTCAAAGGTTTAATTTTCTGTATGCTTTTTCTGTTTTTTCGTTTCATGATGTTTGTATTTGGGGGGGTGTAAATTTATCTTGTGAATCGTCTGATAGAAATAAGTTGTGTGGGTGTTTTGTGGAGTTTGGCTGTATAAGGATATACAGGGTTGGTGGAGAACACTTCCCTGGTACTCCACTTCTGAGGTGGGGTGAGCCCGGCCAGACACATTGGGCGTCCGGGGGTCGGAAGCACAGGGGAGATAAATGTGAGGGAGTTGTAATGTGTTAATTTGTATTTTAGGCCGTCGTGCTAGACCTTGTCAAAGGGCCCTTTCTGACGTCTTTAGTTAATGTTAATTGGTGTTGTTAGCAGACGGAGCATCTCCCCATAAGCGAGGGCGTAGGTCCGGTCCCCCTGTGTGGGGAAAGCCGTGTTGCTATGTTGTGTTTGTTTTTGTTTTTCCCGGTGTGGAAATCGCTGTTATTTCCTCTCTAGTAGTTTTTCCGGGGAAATTCCCAGCAAAAGTGGGGCGATAGTTCTCCCCTAGTACTGACTTCCCCGACTTCGGAAGAGGGGGGTGGTGGGGTTTTGAATTTTTCGGGGAAATATCCCTTTCCGTGCCCCTTAAAGGATGGCGAAACCCGCGGTCTATGGGGGGCGATTTCTATGATTTTTTTGGTTTTTGTGGCTTTTCCTGGGGTTTTTTTTTTTTGTCTGTTTGATGGTGTTGAAATTTTTTGGAGTGAAGGGTGGGAGAGGGGACTCCTTGGAGGGTTTTTTAGTGTAATGATGTTTTTGGGAGAAATTTTGTTTTTTGTAGGTGTAGGTATGTGTTTTCCTCGGGCTCTGAGGGGTCAAATCGGGGGTTTCTCGGTGGGGGGGATTTGGAAATTTTTTGCCAGAATTTCCTGTGGAGACTCCATCTTCCCCCCCCCCCACCGAGTCAAACCTTCTGTCTTTGGTGGTTTTTACAGGTATGTGGGGGGCTGTTTTTTCGACCCCATGAGCATTTGAAGGAGCTCCAAAATTTTTTGGGGCTTTGGTTTTTGACTGTCTCTTGCTAATGAGTCCCAGTGTTTTTTGTCATTACTTTAATTTCGTTGTTATTTTTCGTTTGGAGTTTCTGTATGTGTGCGTAGTTGTGCGTCCACCCCGTGTTATGAAAGGCGTGTAAGTCCTGTATTGATTTTAAGCAATTTCAGACGATGTGTTTTCTGTAGTGGGATGGTTTTGTGTGTTGTTTTGGGGAGTTGGCCTGCCGGGCCGTTGTATGTCTGTGTACCACTGTTAAGGGGGGTTTATTGTGTGGTGGGTTGCCCCTCGAGTCATTATTGGTGTTTTCAAATACTTTTTGAAGCCCTCCCAGTTTTTCATGTTTGAAAGGGTCTCGGGTTGTGTTGGGTCATGATAGGTTTTTTGAGAGGTTTGGAGACCGGGGGGTGGGCGCGGATGTGATAAGTCGTTTTATATGGGGGTGTAGGGTGCTAGGTGGTTTTCAAAGGGCTAGTCGGGTGGTTTTCTGTGTTTTTGGGGGAATGTAATTGGTGTTTTGGGGCCCAGGTGTGTCAGTCGCCTTTTGGATGAGGCCCGGGGCCCCTGCCTATGTTGTTGGTTTGGTTGGTCCAAATAGGGGTGGTTTGCGTTAAAGTCTCCCAGGATGTTATTGGTTTGTTATGTCTAGGAGCTGCAGGGTGTCGGGTTCTGGTATGTATGGTCTACGTGGGGGGAGGATAGTGTTGCCGTATGATGGGTCCTTTGGGGTGTTTATTTTTGTGCCAAGAGGTCTAATGGAAGTTGTTGATGATTTTGTTGGATGTTGTTTTGTTGCTATAGCTACGCTCGCTTTGTTTTTTGGACTTGTTGGGAAGGAGATTTTGTAGTGAAATCTTTAGTGGGTTTTGTTTTTGAGCCAGGCTTTTATGAGGGATTTGGGGAGTTTTTGGGGTATTTAGAGTTCGTGTTTCCGTGTTTTCCAGGCAAGACGTTTTTGTTGTATGAGGGGAGGCGGGGAGTGTATGTGGAAAGTGCCATGTTTTGTTGTCTGTTTTTTGTGGACGTCGATGAGGGGTTTCCCTTGGGTATTTTGTGAAGGTTTTTGTAGTATTCGATCATGGGGTTTTCAATGGTATTTTTCCTTCCAAGAGGTGTGCATTTTTTTTTTGAGCTATAACATGTTATAATGCCTTTTCTTTGGTCAACCATTTATACGGTTTTTTTAATTTTTTGCCCAATTTCCCCTCTTCCGAGTATGTATATTTCGGGGTTTTCTGTGAAAAGTGTATGCCATAGAACGAGGGTCAAATGCAGTGCCGTCCTGAGGCGTCCCCAACCCTCCTCGTCTCTGTGAATTTCTTTTACTTTTTTGAAACCCGGGGATGGGGGGGTGGGCCCGGGGGGGTATGGGGGACTTCCTGGGGGGGGGTTGTGGTGAGGGTCCGGGAAAGGTTGGGGGACCTCCCTGGGAGGGTCTGCTGGTGGCTGCTTTTTTCGTTGCCCTTGGCCTAACTGAGGCGCAGGGTTAGGAGCGTCCTGGGGGGTTGGGGGGATTGGGGGGATCTTCATTTTTGCTTCTCCAGGGGAACTCATGGTGATCCCCCTTTGGGTAAGGGGGGGGTGTTGGGGATTTAGCAGGGGCTGGGTCACCTTTAAGAGCCCAGGGGTCGGCCCCCCCCGATCAAGTCAGGAAAGGGGTTTTTTGCTAGGGGCCCCCTTGGCATGGTGCCTAAAGCCCTTTTTAGGGGGATGAGGTACTGCCTTAGCATGCAGGAGAACAATTTATATCCTTTTTGGGGATCGTTTGGAAGGGCAAGTGGATGGCAGGGGTTTTTTGTTGTTTGTCTTGGGCTTAAAATCCTGCCCCGGGTTTGGTTTTAGGGGGGTTTCCCGCATTGGTGGGAGCATGGACGTTCCGCGCTGCCTTTTTCGCCACTACTTAAGGGCTAGCTTTTTTTCTCTTTTTTCCCCTTTTTTTTTTCTTTTGCTGTGAGGCTTTTAAGCCCCTTTTCTTACAGGGCAACTGTTGGCGAAGGGGCGGTGGTCACCCCCCGCAATTGAGCATTTTTTTTACATTACTTCGAGTCCCTGTAGGTGGGTGGGGAGCCGCCTTTGAGCACTGGTGCTCTTTGTCTCCTTGTTGGCTTTTTATGTGTCCCCTAGCCATAGCAGTTCATACACTGCCTGAGTGGGGTGAAACGCTCAAATTTAATTTGCCCAAGGGGCGACAAAGAGGTTGAAGAGGTAGATACCCCCTTTTTTTTGAGTTCTTTGGGAGCCCGGTGCCCCTGAGAAAGGGGCTTTAGGGTATGAGCTTTTTAGGGCAAAAACGTTTTCGACATGGGAAATCGGACACTGCCATGATCTGCGGGAATGGCTGACTCAGGTTTTAACCATTTTCGTCCCGTCTTTTGAAGGGCCCGCGTGAGCTTGGCCTCAGTCGGGGGGAGCAAAAGGAGTGAACCCCCGGGTTTTTTTAGCATATCGACTGTCGTGGAGGGAAAAAAATTTTTTGGGATGGTCGTCGTATCGTGAGCAAGATATTCCCCAGGATTGATAGACCGGAACTCTGATATTGGCCCCAAAAGAGCCCTTTGGGAAGGGCGCCCCCGGTTGGGGGGGGGCCGCCTTGAGAAAATTTCTTTTACCCTTTAAACATTTTAAAAGAGTGGGTGAGGTAGATGGGGATGAAGGTGATTTGAAGAGAGATGAAGAGTTAGGGGAAAGCCGGAAATAGAGGTCCGGATCGCCCCCCCCTTTTACAGGGGTG
Organism: Penaeus monodon; assembly: GCF_015228065.2. Taxonomy (NCBI): domain Eukaryota; kingdom Metazoa; phylum Arthropoda; class Malacostraca; order Decapoda; family Penaeidae; genus Penaeus; species Penaeus monodon. The sequence continues at coordinate 18,053 of NW_023657531.1, read as the reverse complement.
GGGTTTTCCAGCCACTAGAGGATCGGAGTTTAGTTTGGAACTCCCCTTTCTGCAAACCTTGTAAAAAAGGGGCAGTAGGTGGAGCGCACCACCAGCGAAACAAAAGTCCCGGGGGGGGTTTATGTGGTCCAGGTGGCCACAAGAAAAGGGAAAAAGTTTAGTAGGAGATAAACACACCCACAGGGCACCCCAAATCTGGGCCTCCCCATACAGGTTTCCCCGTGATAGAGAGAGCTGGGGTCTGGGGAGAGGGATAAAATTTTCCTTGCACCGTCAGTAGTCAAAAAGAAAAAACCGCGAAAGGGAGTGGGAAAGAAATAATCTCTGAAGAAAGATGATTTAAGATCATTTACGTTAGTGGAGAGGCGAATAGCAGAAAAAATTCGCGGCGCGATGAGGGCCCCCGGGACTCCGGGGGCTCAATGACACTTTTAGGGTTTTGTTTTGCTATTATGGTTACTTCTTGGCATTGATAGGTCTGTGGGCCCCCTTCCCTTGGCGAACATGTTTTTTTGCGGGGCTCCCTTTTGAGGACAGATGTTTACTTCCGTCGTAGAAGAGAAGCACCGAAAAAAGCAACGCAGGCCACCCGCGTCCACCAAGGAGGAAAGGCGGTTGGGGGGAGAGGGGGAAAAAAGTACCAATCGGGGCTTGCTTGTATTGGTTTTCAGTGTGTTGTATGTGTTGGGGGTGTGTGTGTGTGTGGGTGTTGTGTGTTGGGGGTGTGTGTGTGTGTTGTGTGTGGTTGTGTGTGTGTGTGTGTGTGTGGTGTGTGTGGGGTGGTTGTGGTGGGTTTTTGTGCGTGTGCGTGTGTGTTTGTGTGCGTGTGGTTTTGGTGTGTGCGGCCACCATGTTTACTTCCCCAATTTAAATTTTATACATCTTCAAGGATTATTATTTTATCTTTAGTATCGCGAATTCACTGGTTTTTTTCCGGGGGGGACATCGTACTGCACATGAATTTTTGCCAAAGGGGGAAAGTTCTTTATAATAATATTGACAGTAGACTTGGAGATTGTAATTTGATCTTTGCGAAAATTGAAAATTTTTCATATATTCTTTAAATGACCGTAAAACACCCTGAGAAGTAAAAAGCAGGTGTTTGATTGATTAGGGGGGAAACCAATCAGGCAAAGGGTGAACTCCAAAAAAAACCTCTCATATTTAATTTAGAGAGGCCTGCAGTGGGGAAAAAGTGGCGTAAAAAAAAATAATAATAAAAAAAAAAAAAAAAAAAAAAAAAAAAAATAAATAAAAAAAAGAATAAATAAATAAAAAAATAAATAAATAAATAAATAAAAAAATAAATAAAAAAATAAATAAAAAAAAAATAAATAAATAAATAAATAAATATAAAACACATACCATAGCTTATCATGCAATAGATCGATATCGAATGTTATTGCATCTCTTCGTCCCGTGTCTCATTTGTAAAGAAAAAACTTTGGTTTTCGTCCAGGAAATTTTTCCCCGTGCTCCTTATTTTTAGCCTGATTCTACGCCCTTTCCCCAAAATCTCTCCTGTTGCAAACCCCGGGGCCAAATCGTGCATTAGCTTGGCGTGTATGTCTCGTATGGATGAAGAAGTGTACATTTTGGGAGTTTTTGGGGGACATTGCTTTTTATTTGAGGGCTAAAGTTTATCCATTTTTAACAAAATAGGGAAAACCCCACTTTCCCTTTATCTTCGACACCTTTTCTATCTCCTTTTCCTTTTATCTCTCTCCCCTTTCCTTTTTCCTCCTCTCGCACCTTCTCACTTGCCCCCTTTCCCTTTTCTCTAATTTCCCCCCATCCACCTTCCCTTCTGTTCCCTTTCCCTTCCTTTGCGCCTCCTCCTCCCCTTCCCCTTTTCCTTCCCCCTATATACACCCTCCTCCCCCCATCATCTACACGGGGCATGCAAAACACACCCTTTTTTTTTTGGGTGCTTTAAATTGAAAAAAAAGATTAAACACAAAGATGTATTTCACAAGTAAAACCTAATTTAGTATACAAATTCATTTAGCCGTTTTGTAAAAAAAAAAAAAAAAAAAGTATTTATTAACTGTTCCTTGCCCATGGGAACAACGCGCCTGCCATTATGTGCGTGTGTATGTCACTTTGTTCAATTCGAACACGGTGAGGGCTAAATCTGAGATCTACAAATCGTCCTAGTTTAACGATCCAGCAGTTATAGAATAACTGTATACAGAATATAACATCGACGATGAAGAAGAAGAGATAAAGTAAAGAGTAAAATAAAGTGAAATAAAAGCCACTGGTTCCCAAACTGGGCTGTGTCGCCAAGGTTCTGTAAGGCCTCTCCCCTCCCCATCCTCTCGCCTCCTTCATCACCCACTCTCCTCCCTATCTCCCCTCCCCATCCTGTCTCTTTCCTCATCTCCCTCCCCATGTTCTCTCCTCTCTATCTTCCATCTCCTTTCCCTGCTCCTCAACCCTCCCTATCCTCTCTCCGCCTCTATCTCTTTATCCTCTCCCCATCCTATCTCTCACCCCTCTCTCTTCGTTTCCACACCCTCTCTCAACCCATCCTCTCCTCTCTCCTCCTTAGCTCTCTCCTCCCCATCTATCCTTGCCCCTCCCCATCCACTTTGCTCCATCATCTCTCCTCTCCCCTTCCCATCCTCTCTCCCCCTCGTCTAGGCATTCAATGGGCAAACGTAAATACCTTTGTAAGATAGCTCTAGTTTGGCTAGAGACAAACACAATTGCAATTGGACGAAACTTTTTTTCACGGATCCATTCGGAAACTCAAACTGCGATGCAAACACAATTTACTTGAGAAATTCGTGCAACATGTGTATAGAAAATCTGATAGAGAATTCTCACGTTTGTTACGAGCTGTCACGGTTGCATGAATCTTCTGGGATTTAGTAAGTTCTGCATGAATACATAAACACACACACACACACATACGTTTGTATAATTATGTTATATGTATTAAATATATGTATGTATGTATGTGCGGGGTGTGTATGTGTATATATATATTATATTATATATATATATATATATATATATATATATATATATATATATATATATATATA
>NW_023657531.1:0-7500 GCF_015228065.2 Penaeus monodon | reverse complement strand
TATACATACATATAGACATAAAACATGCGTATAAATAACATACAAAATATACTATATACCATTATATATATATTATATATATATTATATTTATATTATTGATTTATATATTATATTCTATACATACATATATACATAAACACACAGACGACTAGATACATACAAAGATATAATTATAATTATATATATATATATATATATATATATATATATTATATAATATATATATATATGTATATATATAGTATATATATGTATATATATATATATACTATATACACATATATATATACATATTCAATAGAGATATATATATTATATTATATATATGATCATATATATCATATATATATTATCCAATATCTAATAATATATATACATATATATATACATATATATATATATATATATATATATTATATATATATAGATAACTATATATACATATATATACTATACCATGAGTATTATCGAATGTATACATAATTATATTCATATATATACTAACAATTATAGATATAGATATATAGATATAGATATAGATATAGATATAGATGTAGATATAGATATAGGATATAGATATAGATATAGATATAGATATAGATTATAGATAATAGTATATATATCTATATATATATTACATATATATATTATATCACATATATATAATATATATATATACTATATACTATACCGACACATATTGTTATATATACACTTGATACTAGTATACACACTATAACTATATACATTATTATTATATATATTATATATAGTATATCATACTATATTATATAAATTACAATGATATGATACCTATAGTATAACCATTATATATATATATTATATATACTTATTATCTATATTAATATTAATACATATGATATAGTACATATATATATACTATACATAATAAATACATATTATTATATTACTATATAATATATATATATATATATATATTATATTATATATACACACAACCACACACACACATACACACACACACACACACACACCACCACCAAACACACACACACACACACAAACACGCACACACACCACACACACACACACACACACACACACACACACACACACCACGCACACAACACACACCACATATATATCTGATATAGTATAAACGACACCTATATGGAATAGAATATATATTCTTTTATTTATACATGGTAGGAAATATTATATATATATTATACTAATATATAATATACGATAGTTATATATATATAGACAATATATATATATATATACATTATGTATAAAGATAGATATACATAGATATACATATGATAGATATACAGAGAGATTACATATATGATATATCATATATATATCTATATGTTATATTATGTCGTATATATAGGATTAATATATATGATACATAATAGTATACTATATATGTATTATCTATTATATAGGAAAGTATATATGACATATATATATATATCTACGATATATATCAAATATTATATATTATATATACATATATATATATATATATTATATATAATATATTATAATATTATAGTATACTATATATATATATATACCATATATAATATATATATCTATATATAATATATAATAATATATATATATACTACATATATATATACACTATACAATACTATATAGTATACATATATATCATATATATACATATATATATAATATATCTACAATACTATATATATATATTTTCTATATATATATATAGTATTATACATATCATATATATTATATAACACACACACACACACACACACACAACACACACACACACATCCACAGCACATCACACACCACACACACCACACACAACACACACCACACATACACACGCACACACACACACACATATATATATATAACAACACCTATATGATATAGAAATATATATATTTTTTATTTATACATGTAGGAATATATATATATATATATATATATCTATATGATATTATATATTCTATTACACACACACAATATATACAATTTATAACCATATATATTATACATATATAGATCAGTATACGTATACATAATTTACTATTACTATAATTATTATATATATATATATAGTATATATCTGTACCTTATATATATGGTATAATATATAAGTTATAATATATATATAATATTATACTAATATATTATATGAGAGTCTATACTATGCTATTTTAATATATGTATAGTATATGTATAGGATATATATATATATCTTATATAGCATATATATATTAGTATTAGCTATATCTATATATTCTATTATATCACCTATATATATATATATCGTACAACAATACGTAGCAGAGGCCGGGATGTACACTTACACCTCCGTCCAAGCCCGCAGCCCTTCCCCTTGGGCCAGGACGCAGATGCAGCCCGGCTTCTTCTTTCCGCCACAGGAAACAAGAGACATCCGTCCTCGAAGGGAACCGCCGCATAAAAGGACAACGACTGTAAAGCAGAGACACACAGAGAGGACACACAGCAGACGGCCCAAGCCACACTGGGGTTCCCAGCTTCCACCACCTCGTTCCTCCACTTCGGGGACCACCCCCCCACGGGGGTTCTCTTGGAGGGTATCATATCTGTCGTCAAGAATTAACCAGCAAGTAAGCCCACTTATTTCACTCACCCACCCAAGTCCAATCTCTAGTCTCGCTCACAATCTAGTGACCGCCGTGCTACCTAATCTATCGTGTCACTCATATTCTGGTGGCTTGCGTGGCCACTCGCTTACATCTGGCGACGGTGGTCTGCTCCCCACTCTCGTGTCGCTTACATCTGTCGACAGCGGTGGCGTTTTCCGTTTACATCTGCGACAGCGGTGGCCTTTCGCTTCATCTGATGGAAGCGGTGTTCACACAGAACCGCACGAAGCCGACGACATATGTCGTCCTACCCACTCGCTCTCGCCGACGCCTGTTGCCGATCCACGCGAAGTGACTCCCCGACTTTTTAAAGCCAGCCATCGTACCAAGTTCCACTTTGATCACGCTATCCCACACCATGTCTGTACCTATACTTAGTGCGGACCACTCACGGACTGTGCTACCTCCTGACGAGTCGCTGACGATGTATCTCGCACTCTACGCCGCCACACTCGCCAATCCGGCACACCTGCCTCGATAATTCTTCGCGAACCTTCGTCAATACAAGCCAGGATGTATCAGTTCTATCAGCACCAACAATCTTCATCGTACTATCAAAAGTAGTGTACCTTTTAATGCCAGATTAACTATTGCCCTCCTAACCCCACCCACACCTTGCATACAAAAGTTCTTCTTTCAATTCAAGTACACGCACACTACGAACGCACACTACTAACTCTATAATGCATACTCTCTCCCTGTCAAACCATTGTTTTTGTTTTTAACACGAATCACACTCTGAGACAAACCTAAGTGACAGCACCTCACTACACACTTCATTCCCCAGCTTCTAACCATACTGTAATTGATGTATTGTGTGTCAGTATTGTTCCTGTCCTACTTCATCACATTTTTATCCTCAGACCGCACAATTTAGCATAATCATTTCTCTTTAAGAACAATATGAGTACTTCGAGTTGAATAAATTATTGTTATGTTTGGCTGCTTCATCTATTATTCATGTTTATATGTGTCGAATTAATGAAATATTTTTTTCTCTATATGTTATTTACTGATAGTATCAAAGTCATTACATTCCTTGGTATTGTTATATTCTGTGCCAATGTACACATATCGGTCTTTATATTATTGTTCTATACTTTAGCTGCCTAATCTGTCGCTCGTTTCACATGTAGATTCGATGCACCTGACTATCCTCTATTTACCTACCGCCCCACTCTACTCGGAATTCACTCTAAGATTGCGTATTTCTATGCGCCATCCCTTATGGCTAATAACTGAACCAAATCTCTTTTACGGAGTCCTCTCTGAAGTTTGATATTTGTCATCAGTTAACTGCTAGGAGTTTATGCTTCTTTAGTTTAAGGTTTGGTGAAATGTACTGATTGTAGTATCTCCATGCAAATAAGGCAAACATTGGAGACACCATGCTTTATATAGGCTACTCCCGGTTACACTCACCGCAAGTTAATTCTTAAGCCGGCTCATGGCCGTAAACGAAGGAAAAATCCTGTTGCCGCTTGCCCACACTTACGCTCCATACGATTGAAGCGCCTGAAGAACGCGCACAGGGTGAGAAATTAAGTGCAGCCACAGACCGGGCCTATTTTTCGATAGCATATATACTTGCTTGTTACCCCAAAGATATGGAATTGCTTATTCAATAACTTTTTCTCTATGCATATGATGGTTACCTTATATGAACTAGCTCACTTGACACACCCTTCATGGTGACAAACTTTCCTTATGAGCTCTCATTTTCATTGCAATTTAGTAACGGTGATTGACTAGAACACATTTACCTCCTCTCTCCTTAGCACCTTTTTACTGGGCTGCTGGTACACTGGTATGTGTTCAGCTTCTGAAGACGACTGACACTCACCCTGCGCTACTCGAATGTTGCACCTCAGTGCGGAAAACTCTAGCCACACACTCCGCTTACCCTGGCACGCGACGGCCCTAGCGACTCTCGGATCACCAGGAAACCATCTGTAGATACCAAACAGACACACCTCTACGGCATCGTTTCTAAGCGTTACCAGTACGGCGAGGACGGAGCCTTGTGAGGGGTGCCGAGCGTAGCACGACTGTCAAACCCATACAGAGTAGCAAGGGTCGGATGTACACTTCAGTACCACCGTCTCCAAGCACAGGCAGGCCGCTTCTCCTTGGCAGGACGCGATGCAGCCCGGCTTTCTCTTCCGCACAGAACAAAACATCGTCCTCGAAGGGAAACCGCCGCATAAAAAGGGACACGGTCCGAAGGCAGAGGACACGCAGAGAGGAACACACAGGCAGGGACGGCCAAAACCACACTGGGTCAGCGTCCACCACCTCGTCCTCCACTCGGCGGACATCGGGGTCTCTTGGAGGGCTCATATCTGTCGTCAAGAAAAACCAGGCAAGCTAAGCCCCTTGTCAACTCACCCACCCAAGTCCATCTCCTACGTCTCGCTCACATTAGTGACGCGTGCTCCTTAATCTCTCGTGCACTCATATTCTGGTGGCTTGCGTGCGCCAAGTCGCTTACCACTCTGGCACCGACTAAGTGGTGCTCCAACTCACGTGTCACGCTTTACATCTGCGACAGCGGTGGCCTTATTCGTTACTATACGGCGGACAGCGGTGCCTTTCGCTTACATCTAGGATATGAATATATAATTAATATATATATATATATATAATATATATAGATATATATATATAGTACATATGATTATATATATACATATATATTACAATATATATATATAAAAACCATTATATGATACATGATATAGACAATACAGATACTATAAGATATATATGATATATATATAATATACACAACAAAAAAAAAAAAAAAAAAACAATATATATATATAGTGTTAATATAATTATTAGTATAGTGAGGGTACTCTATACATATAACATAATGGCTATATATCTATATACTATGATATATATATATTATATATACTATATGTATATCATATATATAGTATATCTACAATATATATATTATATATAATATACATATTACGTATATGTTATATATCTATATATATATCACTACATATATATATTGTTATATATAATTTATGTTATCATATATATATATATGTATATATTAGATAGATGTATTCACTAACATATATATATATATACATAAATATATATAGGATATATAACCATATATGTATATCTATATTATATAATATGTATGTTATTACTGTTACTAGATATATATGTATATATATACATATACAAATATATATATAATATATTATATATATGTTATTATAATATTAATAACACAATATACATCCTATACATATACATTATATATACACTAGATACATATATAATACATTATATATTATACATATACATATACATTATATATATATACATATATATATACATTATCAATCAATAACGTATGATCATGTTTGAGCACCGCTGGACCTCTCACCACCCTTCGCCACTTAAACTCGATCTTACGCTTTTCTTTCCCCTTATACCATCGACAGCACGCAAAATATTTTATATTGTCGCTCGTTCTTGTCTTCGGTTGCCTCTTCCTCTGTTATCCTATCACCATCCCGTAAGAACAGTTTTTCTCAATCACTTTTACTCTCATTACATGACCAATAAACTTTAATTTCTCTTGTTCAAGATGTCCAACAGTCGGCTACCACCATTTATTTTTCTCAGCACCTCACATTCCACACACTTTCTCTGACCAGCAATAGCACTACTTCCGTCTTCGAAGCACGCACATTTCAAATACTATGATCTTTTTCTTTGTCTATCTTCACTTCAAACACCCAACACTCAGAACCATATGATGCAATGGGGAAAAATAATGAGTCAATAACCTCAGCTTTGTCGTAAGGTAATGCTCCGTCTTTTAAGATTGTTTTGAGAGCAATTGTGGCGACTTTTGCAATCGGTATTATCTTTTTATCTCCGGTGAATATCATAATACTGTATTAGTTAAAAACAGCTCCAGATACGTGAACGCTTTCACATTTTCCACAATCATTCCATTGATTGTAACATGTTCACATGTTCATTACCGCGTTATTTTGAATCTTCATGATCTTAGTTTTTCTTGGCAATAAGAAATAAGCACAGACCTTTTCGCTTGCTTCTCTAACTTTATCTAGTAGTTGTTGTAGTTCAGTGATACTGCTGGCAATCAAAACTATATCATCGGCGTACCTCAGATTTGATATTTTGTATCCTCCAACATCCACAGTTCCTTCAAAATTCTCTAGAGCACCTCTCATAATTGTTTCAGAATATATATTAAAGAGGTATATATACATATATATACATATATATATATACATATATATACATATATATATACATATATATATACATATATATATACATATATACATATACATATACACACATATACACATAGGCACAAATATATACATATATATATATTATATATACATATAATATATAACCATATATATATACATATATTATATATATATATATAATTATATTATATATATACATTAATATAAGTACTATATATATACATATATATATATATATATTATATATATATATATTATATAATATGTATAATATTTATAATATATATATATATAATATATTAATATATATATAATATATATATGATATATATAATATATATGTCTACGTAAAGGAAAGACTGTCATTTTGTTTATTTCTGCCTGCCCCCGCCACGGGCGTTTCCCCCGGGGTTTGGGACCTGTGGGGCTCGTGCCCTTGGAGCTGTTCAGTGTTTTACGACCCCGTGGTTAGCCGCCTCTGCCTAGCCCGCCTTTTGTTGGTGGCTGAGAGACGAGGGGGCCCGGGCGTAACAATTAAATGTA
>NW_023657530.1:13188-25688 GCF_015228065.2 Penaeus monodon | reverse complement strand
ATTTATCGTATCAATGCAGCATTGATCATTCCTTTTTCATGAATAACCCTGGGTACTTTGATTTAGGTTTTGAATTCCTAAATCTTTCCCACCGAGTGCCCGCGGGGAGTGACGTAAAATTTGCTATCATTACTCAAGATGAGTAGAAGGTAATTTTAGGGAGCGGGCTAGGAGGGTTGTTTTACTTAAATGCGGCATTGCATTTTTTCCATCTTTCAAAAATATACCCGGTACATTGATTTAAAATTTGAATTGCTAAATAAATTTTTCCACGGTGCCCCGGGAGTGAGCAAAAACTTCGCTATCATTCCCAAAGTATGAGGAATGTCTAGGAGCTAGAAGACCCTATTTGCACACTTTTTTAGTGGGTCGTGGGGAAGGGTTTGGTTTTAAAATGGCCCCCCTTTTCTACCAGGGGGACCTGGGTTTCGAGTCCTTGAAGGGGGGTTTTATTTATCGATACATGCGGCATTGCTTATTCCCCATCTTTAATATTATAATATATTATATATATATATATATATTAATTATTATATATATTTATAAAATAATAACAAATATATGTGTTATAATATTATATATATATATTATATATATAATATATAATAAAATTATATATATATATATATTTTCCCTAGTTATATTATAATTTTATACTCACAACATATTATATTATATAAAATTATATAATATATTAATAATATATTATATATATATATATAATATATAATATATATATTAAAATTATGTGGTGGTGTGTGTGTTATGTGGGGTGTGTGTGTTGTGTGTGGTGTGTGGTATGTAATATATAAATAATATATATATATTATATTATATATTATTATATATATATATGCTTTTATATATATATAATTATATTTATATATAAATTAATATATATACATCACCGCCCCCCACCCACACACACACCACACACACACACACACGGGAAAAACACACACACACACACACACACACCCCCACACAACACACACACACAAAATATTATATATGATATATATATAAAATATTTTATATATATATATTTATATATAAAAATTTATATATGAATATGTTATTATGAAATATATATATATATATATATTATATTATTATTATATATATATAATATATATATATATATATGTTATATATAATATGTGGTTGTGTGTGTGTGTGTGTAGTATATATATAATATAAAATTTTAATAATATATATATATATATTATATATAATATATATTTTTATATATGCTATATATATATATAAAATTTAATATATATATATATTAATATATATAATATAATAATTATTAAAAATATATATATATATATATTATATATAAATTATATAATTAAAATAAAAATACAACACACACACACACACAAACACCACACACACCAACACACACACAAAACACCACACACATATTATATATATAATATATTATATAATTATATAATATATATTTATATTATTGTGTTGGGTGTGGTGTGGTGTTTGTGTGTGTGTGTGTTGTATTATATATTATATTCTTTTTTAAATATTTAAAATATATATATTTTATAATATATATATATATATGTGTTGTATCGTAATAAATATAATAAAATAATATATATATATATATATATATAATATATTTGTATATATATATATATATATATAATATATAATAAATATATTTTTAATATATATAATATATAATTAAAATATAAATACACACCAACACACACACACAACACACACACACACACACACACATAATATATATTATATATATATAAATAATTATATATAATATATATATATATTATCATATATCTGTATAATATATGTCTTTGTGATTATATAATATAAAATATATATATAAATATGTATTTATATAATTATAATATTTTTATTATATATAAATAATATATATATTTTATATTTTTAATATAAAAATATATAGATATTTTTAACACATTTCAAAAAAAAAAATATATATAAAATTTTTTTAGTATATATATATATTATATATAAAAATATTATAATATATTAGAATATAAAATTATATATAAAATATAACCCATTAGTAACCATATATATATAATATATAATATATAATATATATTTTTATAATATATTATATATAAATAAAATAAATTATATATTTATAATTATAAATTTATATTTTATATATTATATATTTTTATAAATATATATATATATTAAATATAAAATATATATTATATTAATATATTATATAACTTGAATAGAAAAAACACTCTTCCTGCTGTAAAAGGAAAAAAAAAACCCACAATACAAAAAAAAAAAATCAATAAAAAAATTTTATTTTTGTATGGGGTTTTTTTCTTCAATAAAATATATTTATATTAGAAAAAAAAACCACAATACAAAAACTGGATTTTTTTATTGTTTTTATTTTTTTTTGTTTTGTGGGTTTTTTTCCATTGTATCAGAGGGAAAGAGGGTTTTCATCATATGATATATTTTATATATATATATATATAATATAATTATAATATATATATATATATAATTATATATTATGCATATATTATTATATATATATATATAAATATATATTTAATATAATATTTTATATTATATATATATTATATATATATTTTTTAAATATATATATTAATAAATATATATATATGGATATCATACGTGTTATATATAATATATATTATAATATATATATAAAAATTTAAAATATATATATATATATTATATAAAAAAAAATATACATAAAAATATATAATATTTTTTTTTTTTTGAAAATGTTAACATATAATGCATTATATTTTATATTTTAATATATATATATTAATATATTATTAAAATATATATTATATATTTATATATAAAATACAATTTAAATATATATATTATAAAATTTTAATAATAATATTTTAAAAATTATAATATATGTATTAATTAAAATTTATATTATATATAATATAAATTAATTTTTAATATATATAATGCAATATATCCCCACACGACATTAATATCAGATTTTTAATAATATATATATAAAATATTTTAAAATATATATAATTAATATATATATAAATATATTAGGGTGTGTGTGGTGGTTGTGGGGGGGGTTTGTGTGTGGGTTGGTGTGTATTTTATATTAAGTTAAATATATATTAATAAAAAAATGTATAAATATATATATAAATAATAAAAAAAATAAATATGTTATATATATAAATATATTTAAATTTTTTATATATAAGGGATAAAAAAAAATTTTAAATAAAAAATATGTGTATAATATATAATATATTAATATATAAATAATAAAATATATACAATTAATATAAAAAGATAAATTTTAAATATAAAAAATTATATAATTTTAATGCAGAACATACAAAAAAATTATATATATAAATAATAATATTGATATATATAAATAATTACATTATAAATATAACAACCCCACCAACACACACACACACCCCCAACCACACACACACAAATTTAATATAATATTTAATATAATATAATAATATATATTTAATATATAGTGTGGTGTTGTGTGTGTGTGTGGTGGTGTGTGTGTGTGTTGTGTGTGTGTTTGTGTAGATAATTAAAATATATTATTTTATTATATATATATAATAATATATATATATTAATATATTGTATATATATAATATATATAAAAATTATTTAAGGGGATATTAAATATAAATATATATATAATATATATATAAATATATAAATAATATATACATACAACACACAACACAAACACACATATATAAATTATATACATATATATATATATAATATAATTAATAAATATATATATAATTAATATATTATATATATATTCATATATAACATATTCAATTATATATATATAGTTTATATATATTATATAAATAATATATTATATATATATATATATATATGTGGTGTGTGTTGTGTGTGTGTGTGTTGTTGGTGGGTGTGTGTGTTTGTTTGTGTGTGTGGTTGTGTGGTGTGTGTGTGTGTGTGTGGTGTGTATGTATATTAATAATAAAATTTTATATATATATAATATATATATATATATATGAAATTTATATAATAAAATTTATATAATATATAATATATAATAATTTATATTATACATACACACACCACACCCACCACACACACCACACTCAACCCACACACACACATATTAATATATATATATAATTATATATTATATATATATATTTATAATATTATATATATATATATAAGTATATATAAATATATTGTGTGTATGTATATTATTTTATAAATATAACATAGGGAAAAATATATATATCTTTTATATAATAAAATATATATCTTTTATATTATTTATATAATATATATACACTATATATAGTATATTATATTTTATTTTATATTCTATATAATAAATAAATTTATATATTTTATATTATATTTTTAAAGATAAAAATTGGCCGCATGATATCGATAAAAAAACAACCCTCCTGCCCAAGGACTCAACCTGGTCCCTCTGGGTAGAAACCGGGGGCCCCAGGCTAAACAACCGTTCCACACGACCCACAAAAAGGAGGTGCAACTAGGATTTACTAGCTTTTAAAATCCCTACTTGGAGTAATGATAGCGAAGTTTTACGCTCACTCCCCGGGGGCACTCGATGGAAATTGTTTTAGCAATTTAAATCTTAAGTCGATGTACCGAGGTAATTTATGAAAGAGGGAATAATGCAATGCCGCTTTTGTATCGATAAATAAAAAAAAACCCCCCCTGCTCCAGCTCCATAGACTTACCAAATTAATCATACTTGGTAATGTGCAAAGTTTAGTCACCCCCCGCGGGCATGGGTGGAAAAAATTGATTTTGGGAATTAAAATCCTAAGTCAGAGTACCGAGGTTTTCATGAAAGAAGGATGAGCAGCTGCATTGTACGAAAAAAACAACCCTCCCTGATCATGACTCGAACCTAGGTCACTCCGGTATGTAACCGGAGGCCCTCTGGTCAGGGAGGTTGTGTAAATGCATATCTATCTATCTATCTATTTATTTTATATATATAAATGTATTATTATATACACTTATATCCATATGTATACATACGTATACATATATATTACTTAATATACATATATATATATATATATATATATATAATACTATCTATATAGATAGAGTAAATATATATATATGTATATTATATGCATATATCTATATATATATCTATATATATATATATATATATATATATAATATATATATATATATATATATATATATATAGTATCTGTCCACACACACAGACCATCTACAAATCCACCGCCGAGGTCTGAGACCCATACATGAAAACTTTTTTTGTTTGTCATTATCACTAATAAAAATTGTGTTTTGTTTTGTGTATTGTTTTCAGGGGATCCTGTTTAGATAAATCTACGTTCTTGTATATTTATGACTTGAATATTCATATTTTAATAATTTCCTTAATCGGATTTCTTTCCTGTTTATAGATATTTGTAGAATTACTTAAATCCAATCACAGTCTCGTTAGAGACCGACCTAGATCCTAGATGATACATAGTATTGCCAGATACAATTGTAAAGATGTATGCATATGGAAGTGTGATGATGTACTACACACACATACATACGCACGCACACTGTAGGGGAGGTTGAGGACGGGCAGGTAAGAAGTATCTTTAGGAGAAGGGTCGCCGCGCCCTGGATAACGTGACATCGGGAAAATGACGGGGGTAGCCTAGTTAGGAGAACACAGTTACAGAACCCATGGATAGCAGACATGACCATTGCCTGGTCTCCATATTTAACATGTAAGAGCTGTACTTCACTTATGGGATGCACTTTACTTTCGTGTGTGTGGACTAAAAATAAATAAATAAATGATAAAAAACACACATATACATATATTTATATCCTTATATATAGATAGATAGATAGATAGATAGATAGATAGATAGATAGATTTATATATACACGCACCCACACATATGGATATGTATTTGTGTGTATATATACATATATATACATACATATACATATATATATATATATACATATACATATATATATATATATATATAATATATATATATATATATATATATATAATATATATATATATATATATATATAATATATATATATATATATATATTCTACATATTCATATATATACATATTCTACTCCTCCTCCTCCTCTTTCCACTTCTATCTCTCCGTTCCTCCCTTCCTCTTCTCTTCTTCCTACTGTATATATATATATATATATATATATATATATATATATATATATATATAATATATATATATATATATATATATATATGTATATGTATGTATGTATGTATATATACTTACATACATACATACATACACACACACACACACACACACACACACACACACACACACATATATATATATATATATATATATATATATATATATATATATATATATATATATATATATATATATGAAAAGAAAAACAGCCACAGTAGAAAATGAAACTAAACCGTAACGTTTCGAACTCTTCACGAGTTCCTCTTCAGACGAATAAAACCGAAATGGATACAAGGAGATAATTTTGGCAAGTATATATAGTGATAGAGAGACAGGACGAACAAGAGCTGAATCAGGTCTCAGGAGGGTCAAGGTCGAAGAGTCTGGGGAAGGCTTTGCTAACTAACGAGGAGGTAAGATCATCCAGGCCCCATTGACCAGCACACAAGTTGAAATTAGGCATTTTTCTAATTAAAAGAGATTCTAGGCATGTTACGGTTACGGTTTAGTTTCATTTTCTACTGTGGCTGTTTCTCTTTTCATCTTTGTGTACACGTTACTGTGTTTGTGTTTGTGTTTATTATGGAAGCCACGTTCATTCCCTTCGTACTGTCCTTCGTGCTCGCCACTTGCCCGGCGGTTGCACGACCGTTTAGACAGTATGAGCAAGCTCTGATTTCCCCCAGGAGGAAGAAGAACCAGGTCAAGTTTCTACAAGACTGCTTACACGAGCAGGTAAGTCCCCCTTCTTTTGGCCAGTACTTTTATAGTTCTAGATTGGGCATTCCGTTTTCTAATTGTGAGCGTCACCGTTTATTCGATAGCATCCGTGCGCTAAATTAGATGTTGATGAGCATTTCTTCATGTTCGTAAATCGCTTAGATTGCTTAGAGAAGTTACCCCCGTTCAATTTGTTGACGACCTTTTAGCCATTGCTGCGCGTAGAGCGTCTTTTGAAAGCGAACGGCATCAAAGATCCCTCCACAAGAAACTTAACAGTCTCTGTTCACGTAGCGCGTGGTGTAAATTTTCGCTTACTGACTCGGTCGTAAATTTATCGTCTTATTCCCTTTCACGTTACGAAACCGAACTTTTAGGTTTGGGTTTATCATTTGCTACCAAACCAAGCGCTAATCACTGTTTAGATTATATTAAAGGTCTTGATAGTTTCATTGCGAAGCAAAACAAATCCTCGAATAAAGATCTCAGCTACCTTAAAGGTGTCATGTTAAATCCGATTCTTGATTTATTCGACGATTTCAAAAGCTTACCCGACTTTATTTCTAGGCCACTAAATCGCTTAAACGTAATTTGAATATTATAATTACCAAAGCCGACAAAGGTAATAACGTAGTTATCCTTAATAAATCTGATTATATAAGCAAAGCTCATTCCCTTTTGAACGACAACTCGACGTATCAAAAACTGCGCTCCAACCCGTATTCTTCTGTCACGGAGTCATTTCGTAAAAATCTTAGACGTATTGCTGCCTTTTGTCCTGACCCCAAATTCTTTGATCGCTTTAGAACGGTTAATCCCTCATTCCGTATTTTTATGGCCTTCCTAAAACTCACAACAGGGCGTCCCTCTAAGGCCTATTATTTCGTCTTGCAACTCGGTTACCGTCCTTTAGACTCATGGCTAGCGAGCGTTTTATCTCCTTTTATGGGGTCCTTTTCTGATAGTCATATTAAACATTCAATGGATTTCATGGATAAGGTTAGAAACATGCCGACGGACGGTAAGAAATTAGTAAGCTTTGATGTAGATTCTTTGTTCACTAATGTTCCGCTTGAAGATGTGTTAGAATTTCTTGAAAGAAAACTTTATTCAGCTCGTGATAAGATCCCTATTCCGGTCAATTGCTTTATTGATCTCATTCATTTGTGCGTCACGAATAATGTCTTTACTTTTGACGGCGAATTTTATAAACAAATCAATGGTATCGCGATGGGAAGTAGCTTAAGCCCGGTTCTTGCGAATTTATATATGGAGATGTTTGAATCCGAGCTCCTTCCGTCGATTCTCCCTCCCGACACGGTTTGGTTTCGGTATGTTGATGATGTATTTTCTGTGTGGCAAGCGAACCGTTCAGATTTCGATGATTTTCTCAGTAAACTCAACAACCTCGCGCGTACTATCAATTTTTAAAGTAGAATGGGAAGATTCAGGGAAATTACCATTTCTCGACATACTGTTATTCAATGTAAATGGCTCGCTTAAATTTTCGGTTTACCGTAAACCCACTCACACCGCTAATTATCTTCATTTTTTCCTCGAATCACCCGTTATATGTTAAAAAGTCAGTAGTCTCGTCCATGTTTCTTAGGGCATATAGAATTTGTGACAATGAGTTTATTGATCGGGAGCTTGACGTCATTTTTGAAACTTTTTCGAAATTAGGATATCCCCGTTTCTTCTTAAATCAGGCACACTCATTTGCGAGATGGAAAATTTTATACTCATTCCCGTAACTCTCAACAGGATAGTGCCAGTAATCTGTTAATTGTTCCGTATAACCCGTCCCTCGATGAAAAACGGCACATGTTTAAAGGCGCTGGCATTGACATTGTCTTTACATATCCGAATACGTTGCGTAATACTTTAGTAAAACACAATGCGGCTAGCGGTGGTCTTGAGACTTCTCCCGGTATTTACACTATACCTTGGAAAGATTGCCCCAAGTTTTACATAGGTGAGACCGGTAGAGCTTTTGAGAAAAGAATTAATGAACATCAGCGTGATGTTAGATTTGCTAGAGAATCAAATGCGTGTTTCGTTCATTTACGGGATGAGGTCACCGGCTTAACTGGAAAAGGGCTAAATTAATTCATAAATCAGCCAATTCGTTCGAAAGAAAAATGTTAGAATCTCTTTTAATTAGAAAAATGCCTAATTTCAACTTGTGTGCTGGTCAATGGGGCCTGGATGATCTTACCTCCTCATAAATACTTTCGGGATTTTTTATCTTTTGCCTCTTTAATTCTATATGGACACAATTTCTGTTATTATCATCATTATTATCATGTTTATCATCATTCTTATCGTTATCATCATAATTATCATCATTATCATCATCATTATTGCAATTATTAACATCATTATTGAAATTATTATCATTATTATTGCAATTATTGCAATTATGATAATATTTTTACAACTATACTAATAACAGCAATAGTATATATATATATATATATATATATATAATATATATATATAGATATATAATATATGCATAATATGTGTATATATATATTGTATATATATATACATATATATATATATAGATATATGAGATATATAGATATATAAAAATAGCAGTATATATATATATAGTATAATATATAATAATATATATAAATAATATAGATATATAATATATATAGATAGATATGATATATATATATATAAGAGATAAAACACACACACACACACACAAAGATATATATATATATATATATATATATATATAAGTATTTTAATGAATATATATATATATAGATTATTAATATATTTTAAATATATATAAAGGTATAAAATATTAAAATATATATATACAAATAATAATTAAATATATTTTATAAAAAACATAAATAATTTTTTTTTACAAATAAATAAAATTTTTAAATAAATAAAAATAAAAAATAATAATAATTTATATAATATATATATATTTTTGGGGTGGTGTTGGTGTGGGTGTGTGTGGTGTGTGTGTGTTGTATGTATGTGGGTGGGTGTATAATAATACTAAAAATAATATAAATATAAAAAAAATATATATATATAGAAAGATAAAATTTATATAATTAAAAAACAATAATAATTAATTTATATATTATAATATAAATAAAAATTAAATAATAAAAAACCACACAAATAAATTAATATATAAAAAATTATATATATAAATATATAAATATATATAATGCACATAATTAATATTATATTATATATAATAAAATAATATTATATAATTTAATGAATATTAAAATATATATAAATTAATAATAATAATTATAATTAAATTATTATATATATTTAATATACAATATATATATATTATATATAATATATATAAATATATATTACATATATATTTTTTTTAACGGTGGGTTCATTTTTGAGTCGCCTGGTCAAGCATTAATTAATTTGTATGTATTATATATGTATTATAATAAATATATTATTACAACATATATAATTATATATATATATAATATAATATATAAAATTATATATTACATACATATATATATATATAATATAAAATATATATATATATATATATATAATATATATATATGAAATGACTCGGACAGAAGGGAAAGGGGTTGGAGCGCATTTTTTGATACGTCGAGTTGCGTTCAAAAGGGAATGAGCTTTGCTTACATAATTAGATTTTTAAGGATAATTACTTTTTTCCTTTGTGGCATTGGTAATTTTAATATCCAAAATTTTCGTTTTAAATGATTTTGTGGCCCAAAAAATAACGCGGGGTAAAGGTTTGAAATCGTCGAAAAATCAAAAATCGGGTTTAAAAGACACCTTTTAAAGGGAGGAGATTTTTTTAGGTTTTGTTTTGCTTCGCAGGAAAAAATATCAAGACCTTTAAATAATCTTAACCTATCAAGACCTTTAATTCCCTTTTTAACGACAAATCAGACAAAAACTGCGCTCCAACCCTTTCCCTTCTTCCAGAGTCATTCGTAAAAACCTTAGGGCGTATTGCTGAATATATATATATTTTAATATATATAATATTTTAAAATATATATATATTATATAATATATATATAATTTTATATAATATGAGTACGGGGAGGGTCCCCCTTCCTTTTCCACGGGGGGTGCCCGGGTTTTACTTTTAGGGAACATTCTTATTTTATCCGGCTTGGGGGCCAGCACGACTTGGCGGCTTTGGCCCCCCAGTGGAGGTAGGCAACGGGTGAATTCCCTTTCCCCAAGGAACAACGGCCGGAAGTGACTCGAACCCTCGAACCAGATTGCCGTGTGACAGTCTTGACCGAGGTATCTCTCTCTCTCTCTCTCCTCTCTTTTCCTTTTCTCTCTCTATTATATTTTAAAAAATATAGATATATATATATAATTATATATAAAAATTATAAAATTATTATATATATATATTTTATAATATATATATATATAATACAAATATAATATATATGCAGAAGACACATCATTCGAAACAAATATATAAAAAGGGGTTTAAAGCGTTAAAGCCAATGAACACACACACCAGGGCACGCATGTGTTGTGGGGTGAGTACGAATCATTAATAATTATTTAATATATATATATAAAATATATTAATATATAGAAAATTAAAATATATAAATTTTTAAAATAAAATATAATTTAAAAATAATAATGTATATATATAGATTAAAAATAAATTATATATATATATATTATTATAATAATATAATAAATTATATATTAAAGAATAAAATATATGATATAAATATAAATTTTAAAATTTTATATATTATATATATTAAGATATATAATATAATATATAAAAATATATATATATATATTATATTATTTATAATATATAAATAATTTTTTTTTTTAGATAAAATTATAATAATATAACATATATTTTATTAATATTAGAACAAAATATAATATATATTATATATATATTAAAATAAAAATATAATAAAATATATTGTATAAAATAAATAATATATTAAAAGATATATTTTATACATATAATAAAATTTTATAAAATTTATATTATGATTATTTTTAAAAAAATATATAAATATATATATATATATTAAAAATATAAATATATATAATGAATATATATACATAAATTTTTAAAAAGGATATAGAAAAAAAAAAATATATAAGATATATTATATTAAAAGATATATATTAAAAAAAGGGAAAGATTATAAGATAATATATAAAGAAATAAGGATTATTAAAAAATATATTATATATATAAAGATATATATATATATAATAAAACATAATAAAAGGATTATATAATACCCATATAAATAATATTATATATATATAAATATTATATATTATATATATATATATATATAATATATATAATATTTATATTAATTATATATATATTAAATTTTTTAAAAATATATATATTATAATAAATAATATATATATTTTATAATATATATATATATATATAAAGA
>NW_023657530.1:5688-8188 GCF_015228065.2 Penaeus monodon | reverse complement strand
ATTCAAATTACGTTTAAGCGATTTAGTGGCCTAGAAATAAAGTCGGGGTAAGCTTTTGAAATCGTCGAATAAATCAAGAATCGGATTAACATGACACCTTTTAAAGGGAGCTGAGATCTTATTCGAGGATTTGTTTTGCTCGCAATGAAACTATCAAGACCTTTAATATAATCAAACAGTGATTAGCGTTGGTTGGTAGCAAATGATAAACCCAAACCTAAAAGTTCGGTTTCGTAACGTGAAAGGGAATAAGACGGGTAAATTACGACCGAGTCAGTAAGCGAAAATTTACACCCCGCGCTACGTGAACAGAGACTGTTAAGTTTCTTGTGGAGGGATCTTTGATGCCGTTCGCTTTCAAAAGACGCTCTACGCGCAGCAATGGCTAAAAGGTCGTCAACAAATTGAACGGGGGTAACTTCTCTAAGCAATCTAAGCGATTTACGAACATGAAAGAAATGCATCATCAACATCTAATTTTGGCGCAACGGATGCTATCGAATAAACGGTGACGCTCACAATTAGAAAACGGAATGCCCAATCTAGAACTATAAAAGTACTGGCCAAAAGAAGGGGGACTTACCTGCTCGTGTAAGCAGTCTTGTAGAAACTTGACCTGGTTCTTCTTCCTCCTGGGGGAAATCAGAGCTTGCTCATACTGTCTAAACGGTCGTGCAACCGCCGGGCAAGTGGCGAGCACGAAGGACAGTACGAAGGGAATGAACGTGGCTTCCATAATAAACACAAACACAAACACAGTAACGTGTACACAAAGATGAAAAGAGAAACAGCCACAGTAGAAAATGAAACTAAACCGTAACCGTAACATGCCTAGAATCTCTTTTAATTAGAAAAATGCCTAATTTCAACTTGTGTGCTGGTCAATGGGGCCTGGATGATCTTACCTCCTCGTTAGTTAGCAAAGCCTTCCCCAGACTCTTCGACCTTGACCCTCCTGAGACCTGATTCAGCTCTTGTTCGTCCTGTCTCTCTATCACTATATATACTTGCCAAAATTATCTCCTTGTATCCATTTCGGTTTTATTCGTCTGAAGAGGAACTCGTGAAGAGTTCGAAACGTTACGGTTTAGTTTCATTTTCTACTGTGGCTGTTTTTCTTTTCATATATATATATATATATATATATATATATATATATATATATATATATATATATATATATATGTGTGTGTGTGTGTGTGTGTGTGTGTGTGTGTGTGTGTGTATGTATGTATGTATGTAAGTATATATACATACATACATACATATACATATAATCATATATATATATATATATATATATATATATATATATATATATATATATATATATATATATATATATATACAGTAGGAAGAAGAGAAGAGGAAGGGAGGAACGGAGAGATAGAAGTGGAAAGAGGAGGAGGAGGAGTAGAATATGTATATATATGAATATGTAGAATATATATATATATATATATATATATATATATATATATATATATATATATATATATATATATATATATATATATATATATATATATATATATATATATATATATATATATATATATATGTATATGTATATATATATATATATGTATATGTATGTATATATATGTATATATACACACAAATACATATCCATATGTGTGGGTGCGTGTATATATAAATCTATCTATCTATCTATCTATCTATCTATCTATCTATCTATATATAAGGATATAAATATATGTATATGTGTGTTTTTTATCATTTATTTATTTATTTTTAGTCCACACACACGGAAAGTAAAGTGCATCCCATAAGTGAAGTACAGCTCTTACATGTTAAATATGGAGACCAGGCAATGGGTCATGTCTGCTATCCATGGGTTCTGTAACTGTGTTCTCCTAACTAGGCTACCCCCGTCATTTTCCCGATGTCACGTTATCCAGGGCGCGGCGACCCTTCTCCTAAAGATACTTCTTACCTGCCCGTCCTCAACCTCCCCTACAGTGTGCGTGCGTATGTATGTGTGTGTATGTACATCATCACACTTCCATATGGTACATCTTTACAATTTTTATCTGGCAATACTTATGTATCATCTAGTATCTAGGTCGGTCTCTAACGATGACTGTGATTGGTTTAAGTAATTCTACAAATATCTATAACAGGAAAGAAATCCGATTAAGGAAATATTAAAATATGAATATTCAAGTCATAAATAACAAGAACTTAGATTTATCTACAACAGGATCCCCTGAAAACAATACACAAAACAAAACACAATTTTTTATTGTGATAAGAAAAAAAAAAGTTTTCATGTATGGTTCTCCGACCTCGGTGGTTGTTGTGTGTCTGTGTGTGTGGACAGATACTATATATATATATATATATATATATATATATATATATATATATATATATATATATATATATATATATATATATATGCATATGTATACATATGTATATATATGTATATATATACATACATTTATATATATATAAATAAATAGATAGATAGATA
>NW_023657529.1:7500-27434 GCF_015228065.2 Penaeus monodon | reverse complement strand
ATTTTTTAATTTTTTAGTTTATTTAACTATTCCATTCAAATTTTATTTCTTAAAGATGTACCCCCGAATTACGTATAGACCAATCAGGTTAACGGGCGTGTAGGTCCAGCCAATCAGAGCCGTTCTAGGTCGTGCCCCCTGTTAGTGATTTTCAAGGGCGCGAGAGTTCAAGCTCACGCTCACGACTGGCTGGACATTACGCCCCCGTTGACCCCCCCCCCCCCCGGATTTTATGAAAATAACCATTAGATAAGTATTTTTCTCCGTATTTTGTGGTGGTGTTGGCGCAAGTAGGAAAGAACAGCTAAAGAGCATTCATTTTCTTGTGGCACAAGTGAAATATATATTTGTAAATTATTATTTAATAAATCAATAACGGGTAATAAAGTATCATAATCCTATGCTGCAGTCCAGCCAGTCAAACTTTTACAATATAAAGATAACCAAAAGCAAATAATTATATTTACAAACCAAAGCAAATAATTATATTTACAATGACATACGAGTTGAAAACGAGCGGCCAGAGCTACCTTCCAGTTTGAACGTAGACTATTATATTAATAGCGCGTCGGGCACACACGACCAGACGACGACGCTACAATATATATATATATATATATATATATATTATATATATATATATATATATATATATATATATATTGTAGCGTCGTCGTCTGGTCGTGTGTGCCCGACGCGCTATTAATATAATAGTCTACGTTCAAACTGGAAGGTAGCTCTGGCCGCTCGTTTTCAAACTCGTATGTCATTGTAAATATAATTATTTGCTTTGGTTTAAATATAATTATTTGCTTTTGGTTATCTTTATATTGTAAAAGTTTGACTGGCTGGACTGCAGCATAGGATTATGATACTTTATTACCCGTTATTGATTTATTAAATAATAATTTACAAAAATATATTTCACTTGTGCCACAAGAAAATGAATGCTCTTTAGCTGTTCTTTCCTACTTGCGCCAACACCACCACAAAATACGGAGAAAAATACTTATCTAATGGTTATTTTCATAAAATCCGGGGGGGGGGGGGGTCAACGGGAGCGTATGTCCAGCCAGTCGTGAGCGTGAGCTTGAACTCTCGCGCCCTTGAAAATCACTAACAGGGGGCACGACCTAGAACGGCTCTGATTGGCTGGACCTACACGCCCGTTAACCTGATTGGTCTATACGTAATTCGGGGGTACATCTTTAAGAAATAAAATTTGAATGGAATAGAATACTAAAAATAAATTCAGTAAAATGTGGCAATAAAAAACACCTTACAAAACATATAGGAAAATAGATAAAACATAATAGAGAAAAATAATAAAAACTGTATACGAGAAAATAAAATAGTGTATGCTTAAAATAAAAGAAAATGTAATGTAATTGTTCACAGAGAACGGAAGTTGGCCATTTTAGGCGGTATTCGTATACATCCAGACAAGTAGATATGTACTATATGTAAAGATTAAAATCCAGGTGGACCTCAGGGTACACTACAGCATTCCTCCCAGGGGCGGGAGTCGCGAAGTTGGGCGAAGCGACAAGACATCTGTGGCATACATCACTGTCTGAGGATAGTCTGAATCGGGTTTGAGAGTACTGTGCCATTACATAGTTCTGTGGGAGAAATCAACAGATAAGTATACATTCGCATATTTTGAGCTGGGTGAAACAAGCATGAAAGAACTGCCGAAACTTTAACTTGTGCAAACTGAGTGATTTACAGGTTGATTTCCAAGTTAAAAGGATAAATCGAACAAACAAGATTAAAACGAGTTAAGTGGTTAAAACAACGAGAGCGATATAAGACATATGAAAAAAAAATGAGAGATAAAATGTTCATATAATAGACATTAAATAGAACCATTCATATAAAAGCCCTGTAAGAATTTCTGAGTGCACCCACCTTCACGACCGTGAACTTTAACATTCATAAACAATTACTCATGCACTCACACTTCCACACAGCAGGAGCAATACTAATGATTATCAATACCACGTTCTGAGTAGGTGCCAGGATATTCGTCTCCATCACTGTCCCCATCCTCACGGTCTGTAAGCATTTCACTCGATTCTGGTGCAGCGTCGAAATCAAAGTTCATAGGTGGATACGGTAACTGGTCACTCTCCTCTACAAAGTCTATTTCTGACGCAGGAACAAATGGCCTGAGCTGATTTGCATGGACCCGCATAGTACGATGAGGTTGCTGCAACTCTAATATATCATAGACAACAGGACCAACCTTCTTTAGAACCCGAAATGGCCCCTTCCACCGGCTATCTAGGGCTCTTGTGCTACCTTCTACCATGCGTAAAACTAAAGATCCTTCACTTAAATGTAGAGGTTTCGTCTTTCTATTATAATACCTCTTGTTGGCTTCGCGAGTTTTCTAGGGTCGCCTTTATTGCTATACGGCGAGCCTCAGCAAGTCCCTTCATCATCAACCCCTCATCAGCAGTCTGCAGATTTGTCAGACCGCGACGAAAAAGTGCCATTCTCCCGGTCAGTAGGTACAAAGGTTGATCCCTGGTAGACCGATGGATGGTAGAGTTGAGGGCAAAGCGTACAGCTGGCAGGTGGGTAGGCCACTGTGAAGGAGACCGCTGTACCAGGGTTGCAAGAGCGTCTTTCATTACCCTGTTGCTCCTTTCAACTACACCATTAGATTGTGGGTGGTATGCAACAGAAAAGGAATGTTTCACCTCTAACTCCTTTAAGAGTGAACGCCACTCAACAGAAAAAAACTCCAAGCCATTATCTGTGTGGAGTTGGGCTGGAGGACCAAACAAGGTAATGAAGTGGTCAACAAAAGCTTTCAAAACTCTGCTCGCAGACTTATCCCTGAGGGGGACCAACTGGAGATAGCGTGTATGATGGTCAATAATGGATAAGACGTATCGAAATCCTTGTGCAGAACTGCGAAGGTCCATTAAATCTGCAGAGACCTTTTCCCAAAAGGGAGCTTGAGGTGGTGGATGTCCTTGCATAGGTGCTCTAACTACTGGAGACTTGCGCCGTTGACACGTTTCACATCCTGCAACATATGTTCGTGCTAAGTGAAGCATGTTCGGGAAGAACCAGTTATTACGTAAATTCTGATAAGTGCGCAGAGCTCCTGGATGGGCTGCCATTGGAGGTTGGTGAGCCATGTGTAATGCCTGGTTACATAAATGTTGTGGCACATAAATCTGTTTGACAACATGATCGGGAAAATGGCGAAGGTGGTATAATACTCCATCGTGTGTTTCAAAGTTGCTCATAGCTGCGGGTGGACGAATAGTAGGCAGTGACTGACGTCTCTCGAGCCAGGCTATCAGATCTGCACAGACAGGATCCTGTAGCTGTTCTTCTCTCATCTGATGAGAGGCTAAAGATGTAAGGTTGGGCATCTGACGTGGTTGTTCTTCTTGCAGCTGCTGATCCTGCACTGATGGGGGCATTTCCAGTTGTGGAGCATCAGAATTTGGCTCAGGCTCAGCATCAGAGCTTTCTACAGGGCAAGCATAATCAGGAGATCGGGTAGGCTCTCCTGGGGGTCTGGATAGAAGGTCAGGAACATAATTACTTGCTCCTTGCTTATAATGTAGTGTAAAATCATAGTCAGATAACTCATGTGCAAATCTACTTAGCCTCGTACTCTTGGTCTTTCTTGAAAAGACATATGTTAGTGGACTATGGTCCGTCCAGACAGTGAAGCATCTACCATATATGTAGGGATCAAAGATTCTAATGGCCTCTACAACTGCAAGGGCCTCCAAATCAATAATGGGATAATGAGATTCGGCATCCTTTAGTATCCTTGACCAATATGCAACAGCATGTGGTGACCCATCTTCATCCCTCTGGAGGAGAACAGCACCAAGAGCCTGACCACTAGCATCAGTGTGGACCTCGAATGCTCGGTCAAAATCTGGAAGGCGCAGGACAGGTGCTGTAACCAAGGCCTTCTTCAGTGTGTCAAAGGCCTTTTGAGCTGCATCTCCCCATTCAAATCTCACATTCTTCTTGGTGAGCTGAGTCAGTGGTTTAGCAATAGTGGCAAAGTGTGGAATGTGCCGCCTAAAAAATCCACAAGCACCAAGAAACCTGCGGATGTCACGTGCTGATCTGGGTCGCCTCATGGCTGCAATTGCTAGCACCTTGTCAGGGTTTGGCCGGACGCCATCTTTCCCAATAATAAAACCGAGTAGCTTCACTTCCTGTTGAGCAAATTCACACTTAAAGAGATTAAGTTTCATGCCTGCATTTTCAAGGAGACCTAAAGTCTCTTGTAGATGATTCAGGTGAGCGTCAAAGGATGTAGATGCAACCACAACGTCATCTAGGTAGGCAAGAGTGTGTCGCCCAAGAACAGATGAGAGGACAACATCCATGGTCCTCTGAAATGTCGTCGGGGCCGTTGACAGCCCGAATGGAAGACGTCGGAACTGATACAGGCGATTTCCATCCGTAAAAGCCGTCTTTGGGCGGTCTTCAGGGTGGAGAGAAATGGCCCAATATGCAGCTCGGCTATCGAGAACAGTAAACCATGTCTTCCCAGATAGAGAGTCCATGAGCTCATCTATCCTAGGAAGCGGATAGCTGTCGGGGGTGGTTACCCTGTTGAGGCCTCGATAGTCCACACAAAAACGTACCGAGCCATCTTTCTTTTTAACAAGAACAACTGGTGATAACCATGGGCTCACAGAAGGTTCTATCACACCTTGTTGTATTACACTCCTGCTTGATGATTTCCTTCGTGCTCTGCGGCAGTCTCCACTGGCGTACACAAACAGGAACATTGGTATCAGTGTGGATTCGATGCTCAATACCAGGGACAGTTCCTACTGAGTGTTTGTCCCCTGTGAATAGTCTGGGAAATCTCCTCAAGACACCTGTTAGTCGAGACCTCTGTTCGGATTTTAGGTGACTTAGTCTTAGCTGTTCCTCTGGCAAAAAAAAATTATCTGTGTTAGGTGGCGGTGTGGCACTGGCGACACCCTGCTGGGTTTCACTGCCAATATGGCAAAGCTCATCAATGGCAGGTGTCTCAGGAAATACAAAATACTCATCAGGCTCATAACCAAAGTCACGGCACGCATCAAAACTTTCAATCCGTCTTCAATGAACCCATGCTCTTCAGACGATTCATTCAGGACATTACTTGATAACCAGAGTCAAGAGCTTCAACATTAGTTACTTCCAGAGAGCCAGATTTCCATCAGACACATCTTCATGTGGTGAGTGAAGGAACTTGGAGCTTGTTTAACGTGGTTTCGTTGACAGCACCCCCTGAGGGTGTCTGAAGGAACTGTGAGGTGGGGTGAATATCTGACCCCCTAACTTCACTCACTTCACAAGCACTTACGAGTTCTGCATAACCCACAACAGTACCGGGACTTACTTTCCGGGGCTTTGGGGCGGTATTTACCACCCAAACGCTTGACCTCCGTTCTTGAACGGTGATAAGGGTGCGTGGAACGAGCAAACAAGACATATTACCTTCGATAACAGCAACATGGTTTCATCCGGAACACTACGCGAAAGGGAAGCAGCTACAAATCTACCAGCTCTGGGTTCGATGGTTGTTGCTTCAGTCACATGTACAGGTGAGACGTAACGAGGTTGCAAGGGAATGAAGGGCTCCGGAAGCTCTCCCTTGGACTCATGACATGCAGGAACCTCACAACAGTGCAAAGACTCCTCACCCACAAACGTAATTTCATGACGGTGACCATCTAACTCCAAGTAACTGTCACTGGAGTTTGGTAAAATACACAGAATCACGGGAAATCTCCTAAGCATATCCATCCCAACGAGCATGTCCCCTGGAAAATGAATCCCAGAGGTGATACAGGTCCTGTGTACAAGGTCCAGACCAGGGCGAATGGTGAACCTCAGATCAGCTTCAGCTTCAACAGATTTGGGCATCCCAGCAACTCCTTTAAGGGTCCGAGAACTACGCAGCATGCGGATGCCAGGCAAAAGTTTGGCTGCTTCCTCTTTCAATACTGTCACCTCTGAGCCAGTATCTATAAAACAGGTCACTTCTTTTCCGTTAACTGGCAAGATGACCTGCGGTCGTCCCCTCAGTGTCGGCATAGCCTTCTTGGTTGGTGACCTCCCTTGGACTGGAACTGCCGCCTGAGGGATGGGAGTTTTGCCCTGGACGGCTGGTGTGAAAGGGACAGGAAGCTAAGAAGTGGCCAGGCTCCCCACATCCATAACTCACACGCTTGTTAGCACGGCACTCTGAACTGTTATGCCCCTCGAGACGATGATATTCACACCAGGGGCGACGATGACTACTGTTGCGACGGGGTGACGACGTCTGTTGAGTGCGCCATCGATTGTCCTGAAGTTTCGGAGACCAGTGAACACGCTGCTTAGGAGGAGGGATCCATTGCTGGTGATGTGGTTGGGGTGACAATGATCCCTGGGTGCCTTGTATAGCTGCTGCTTGGAATGGCCCATCACTATAATATTCTAGTGCGGGCGTGGCACCTTCTGCTTGTGGCTCAGCTACTGGTGGGTAACCCAGGGGCATGGGCATTTCATAAGGGAGTGGGCGCTTATGCTGCTGTTTGGTGACCTGATCCCTACTTGGAGTGCCATTAAAATTCGGCAGGACGGCCTTTACCCCAACTGTTGCATCCCATATGGCCTGGCACTTCTCTGCCATACTGCATGCTGATGTGAAGTCCAGTAGCAAGAGCTGCCGTCGAAGCCAAGTTGGTAAACCTGCTGTGAAAGTCCTTCGGAGCAGGCCTTCTACATCTCCAATCTCACAAGGGTAGTCACGAGCTCCTTGCAAGACTGCCATCTCGATTGCCTGATAATAATCCAGGGGTGATTGTCCAGGTGTCATCTGGGACTGAGCAAGCATGTCAAAAAAGCGTTCTGGTGTACATGTCCCCCGAAACTTATTCCTCATTTTTGCCTTAAACTCATGCCATATGGTAATATCCTTAAACATGGGCCCTAAGAGCACCATCTGCGCATACCCACGAGCTCTTCCCCTAGCCATACGAATAAAAGCATCGTCTGTAGCAGGGCGTGTCAGCATCTCGATGGTAGCGATCCACGATTCCATCTCTCTATTACGTTGTAGCGCATGTGACGCTGGGGTTTCTCCATAAAACACGGGTATCTCATCACGGCCATACAGTGCTGGAGGCATTACGTGATGATCTGGAGGGCGGAAGCTAACAGGAGACACATTGTGAAGATTTCGGGCAGGATGCTGAGGGTGTGGCTGCTGACAGATCTCTTTTTTAACAATGTGGACACAGGCTGCATAGGGGCATCTCTTAGTGGTGCTAGGTGTTGTGGCTCTTCAATAGATGGTGCAGAGTGGCTGGTCTCGTTGAGTGGTGTTTGGTGCGATGACTGGGTTCGTCGTAAGGCTGCATTCTCTTCCTCCAGCACAGCCACACGAGCCAAGACACACTGGAGCTGAGCAGTTAATTCAGACATACTCGGCACAATGGTTGCTGAATCCTGAAGTACTCCCGGAGGTTGCATCTCCAAGCCATCCTGGAGAGGTGTGTCTACAGCTGGAGCCTCTTCCCTTGACGTGGTCTCAGAGTCCATGTGAGAAGAGTCCTGTTGCATAAGCGATCCTGTGGGGGTTGCTCCACGTGAGCTTTGACGTTGAGATGGCTTGTGCTTCCCGCACTCATATGCCAACAAGCATGGAACACTACTTAACCCGTCACTGCATGCACCACCGTCACAAGAGAACAGATCCTTACAACCAGGAGAAGACACCTTGACTCACGTACAGATCCACTTCTATCAATATCCTAGCTACAAGTTATACTCACATACCAATTGTTAAGGTTCACTTCATGGGCTTCCTGCTATCATATGCTCATCCACATACACGGAACAATCTCATCTAACCAGATTCAAGGTCGTGAAGTCTCGTCCTCTCGCAGGAGGTCTGGCAATTTCATCTGTAAACAAATAATACCGGTAGACACTGCTTTTCGAAGTAGACATACAACTCAATATAAGAAGACGTATGGGGTTCAGGATGCTGGAGTACCTTCTTTAACACAATTATAGATATATACAAAATTATTTTTTTTTTTTCTTATATCAAACCAGAATATCTAAATCCACTAATAATACACAAAAACAGGATTCAAATTACAATGTACTCATTTGATGTTCGTATGAAGCATCAGTATAATTACAAATTGTATATTTAAACAATGTTCTAAAGTACATAATATTTCATATAACAAAGAACGAAAGTGAAATTCAATCAACTGAGATAAAATCTCCAGCATCTACACCGTCTGCCACCACTTGTAGCGTCGTCGTCTGGTCGTGTGTGCCCGACGCGCTATTAATATAATAGTCTACGTTCAAACTGGAAGGTAGCTCTGGCCGCTCGTTTTCAACTCGTATTTCATTGTAAATATAATTATTTGCTTTGGTTTGTAAATATAATTATTTGCTTTTGGTTATCTTTATATTGTAAAAGTTTGACTGGCTGGACTGCAGCATAGGATTATGATACTTTATTACCCGTTATTGATTTATTAAATAATAATTTACAAATATATATTTCACTTGTGCCACAAGAAAATGAATGCTCTTTAGCTGTTCTTTCCTACTTGCGCCAACACCACCACAAAATACGGAGAAAAATACTTATCTAATGGTTATTTTCATAAAATCCGGGGGGGGGGGGTCAACGGGAGCGTATGTCCAGCCAGTCGTGAGCGTGAGCTTGAACTCTCGCGCCCTTGAAAATCACTAACAGGGGGCACGACCTAGAACGGCTCTGATTGGCTGGACCTACACGCCCGTAAACCTGATTGGTCTATACGTAATTCGGGGGTACATCTTTAAGAAATAAAATTTGAATGGAATAGAATACTAAAAATAAATTCGTAAAATGTGGCAATAAAAAACACCTTACAAAACATATAGGAAAATAGATAAAACATAATAGAGAAAAATAATAAAAACTGTATACGAGAAAATAAAATAGTGTATGCTTAAAATAAAAGAAAATGTAATGTAATTGTTCACAGAGAACGGAAGTTGGCCATTTTAGGCGGTATTCGTATACATCCAGACAAGTAGATATGTACGTATATGTAAAGATTAAAATCCAGGTGGACCTCAGGGTACACTACATATATATATATATATATATATATGCATATATATATATATATATATATATATATATATATATATATATATATATATATATTCTTTTCTTTTAACGGTAGGTTCATGTCTGAGCCGCCGTGGTCACAGCATGATACTTAATTGTAGTTTTCATGTTGTGATGCTCTTGGAGTGAGTACGTGGTAGGGTCCCCAGTTCCTTTCCACGGAGAGTGCCGGTGGTACCTTTTATTTTAGGTAATCATTCTCTCTATTATCCGGGCTTGGGACCAGCACTGACTTGGGCTGGCTTGGCCACCCAGTGGCTAGGTAGGCAATCAAGGTGAAGTTCCTTGCCCAAGGGAACAACGCGGCGGTCGGTGACTCGAACCCTCGAATTCAGATTGCCGTCCGACGCTCTAACCATTCGGCCACCGCGGCCTTGACGATCATGGGCTTCCATGATTTTTTCTTTAGTAATTAGAGCGTGTTTTGCCATTTCTTCCGCCGGTGTTTTATCGAGTCACCACTCATTTACCCACAGATTTGACTGGCTTGGCCCCAGGGGATATATGCATATATAAAAACACACACATTACTGTGTGTGTGTGTGTGTGTGTTTTTATATAGTTATATATATTTATATATACATCATACAGCACACACACACAACACAACACACACACATCATAATATATATATATAATATATATCTATAATATAAATATATATATTATATTATAGATATATTATAATCTATATCATATAATATATATGTATATTATTTATTCAGAGAGAGAGCGAGAGAAAAGAGCACCTTCTACTATATATAGACTATATATATATATATATGATATATCTATATATATATCTTATATATATCTAATAATATTATATTGCAGATATTATGTCATGTATATCTTTTTTTTTATATATACCAATATCTCTTGTGTCTTATGCACATCTATCTATCCTCTTATATAATCTCATATACTATCATATATCTATAATATATATCATATATATATCTATCTCCTCTCTTACTGCCGAGAGCGAGAGCGAGAGCGGCTAGAGCGCGCGAGAGAGGCGCGCGCGCGCGCGAGAGCGAGAGCGCGAGCGAGAGCGCATTTCATCTATATATATATTATTCTCTCTATATCTATCTCTCTATCTATATATATATATATATATATATCGATTTCTATATTCTATATATGCATATATATATGTCCCTGTATATATGTGTTTTCTATACAGCCTATATTGTGTATATACTGCACATATCTATATATATGTAATATATATATAATTATATATATATATATATAATATATATCTATATATCTCTCTATCATCATGTTTTTTTTTTTTTTTGGGGGTAGGGTTCATGTTGCGCCGCCGTGGTCCCACGCACGTACTTTCTTGTAGTTTTCATGTTGGGATGCTCTTGGAGTGAGTATATATATATATATATATATTAATATCTTACTATATCTATATATATATTCTCTGCTATCGATTATATATATATATACATACGCATAAATTTGTATGTGTGTATGTGTGTGTGTGCCTGCGTGCGCGCGTGTATGTATACATACATACAAACATACATACATACATACATACATACGTACATTTTTTTTATTTTTTATTACGGTATGTTCATGTTTGAGCCGCCGTCATCACAGCATGATACTTCTAGTATTTTTTTTCATGTTGTGATGCTCTTGGGTGAGTACCAAATGGGGGGTATGGTCCCCAGTTTCCTTTTCCCACTGGAGTGCCGGTCATTCTCTCTGTTTTATCCGGGCTTGGGAACTAGCACTGACTTGGGCTGGCTTGGCTACCCCGAATGGCTAGGTAGGCAATCGATGTGACGTTTCCCTTTATCCCAAGGGCCCACGCTCCGTCGGTGGCACCTCGAACCCTCGAACTCAGATGGCCGTCCGTGACAGTCTTGAGTCCGACGCTCTAACCACTGGCCCCGCGGCCTTACATACATACATACTATATATATATATATACATATATATATCGTATATATTATATATTATATAATAATATATATTATATAAATATCTATCTACTATCAGTCCTATCTATCTATCTAGCTACCTATCTATCTATCTAGCTATCTATTATCTATCTATCTTCTATCTATCCTATCTATCCTTCTATATATATATATATATATAATCTATATATATATACCACACACTATATATATATGATATATATATATATTATATATATATTATATATTATATATTATATATATATCTATATCTTCTATATCCGATTAGCTGATAGATCGATAGGATGGATAGATCGAAATCGATAGAAGCTAGATAGCTAGATTCAGTTTCGCTATGATAGATATCTCGCCTGATAGATAGATCTGCTACTTTCTCTCTATCCTATCTATAATGTCTATCACTCTATCTAATATCGTATATATATATCTTATATCTTTTTATGTAATTGTATGTAAGGCCGCGGTGGCCAAGTGGTTCGAGCGTCGGACTCAGACTGCACGACGGCCATCTGGATTCGAGGGGTTCGAGTCACCCGACCGGCGCGTTGTTTCCCTTGGGCACGGAACTTCCCCTCGATTGCCTACCTACAGCCACTGGTAGCAAGCCGCCCAAGTCCCAGTCTGTTCCCAAGCCGGATAAACCGAGAGAATGAACCGGCACTCTCCGTGGAAAAAGAACTGGGGACCCTACCATGTACTCGCTCCAAAGCTCACACATGACAACTACTATTAAGTATCATGCTGTGATGACGCGGCTCAAACATGAACATTACCGTAATACAAATAACAAAATGTTACTTATTTATGTATTTATTTATGTATGTTTGTATGTAATGTATACATACACGCGCGCACGCAGGCACACAGCACACATACACACATACAAATTTATGCGTAATGTAATATATATATATAGATATATATATATATATATATAATATATATATATATATCTAATATATATATCTATATATATTATATACTCACTCCAGAGCATCCAACCTGACAACTAAATTAAGTATCGTGCTGGACACGGCGGCTCAAACATGAACCTACCGCAAAAACAAAAAAAAACATATATATATAATATATATATATATATATATATATCAGTATATATAAATATATATATATATATATATTTTATCATATATATGTGCTTATCACCATATATATGTGTAAATATATAACCACATATCTACATGTAATAGATAATTTGGCATATATATATAATATATCTATATATATAATATATATATTATATTATATATATATAATTATATGCTATCTATTATATCTATATATAAATTTCTCTCTCTCTCTCTCTCTCTCTCTCTTTCTCTCCTCTCTCTCTCTCTCTCTCCTCTCTCTCTCTCTCTCTCTCCTCTAGCATATATTATATATATATATATATATATTAGATGTTAAAATATATATATATATATATATATAATATCTATCTCTCTCTATCTGTGCATATCATCCACATTCTTGTGTATCTATACCACACCTAATATACTGTCCCTATATATCTGCCTATTATATATATTCTATTCTCTCTCTATCTCTACTCTCTCATATCTATCTATAAATCTCTATCTCTATCTCTCATTCTCAATTTTTATTTTCCCCCTTTCCTCTCCGTCTTCCTCCCCTTTTCCCCCTTTCCCCCTTCCCCAAAAACCTTCTCCTCCCGCCCCTCTCCCCCTTCTCCCCCCTCCCCTCTCTCCCCCTCTCCTCCTCCCCTTCTCCTCTTTACTTTTCTCTCTCTGCCCCTCCTCCCCTCTCTCCCCTCCCTCCCCCCCTCCCTTTCTCGTCCCTTCTTCTTCCTCTCCCCTCTCCTCTCCCCCTTCATTCCCTCTCTCTTTTTTCCCCCCCCCTTCTCTCTCTCTCTCTCTCTCTCTCCTGCATCTATATCTATATACTATCTCTCCATATATATCGTCTTACTATCTATCTATATTATTATTTATATATATATATTATATATATATTATATATTATTATGTATGTGGTGTTGGTGTGTGTGTGTGTGTTGTGTCGTATGTGTATAGTTAACTCTATTCACATACTCACCCAACACACAAGCCACACACACACAGTAATGTGTGTGTTTTTATATATTCATATATATGTATGTATATATATATATATATATATATATATATATATATATATATATATATATATATATATATATATATATATATATTATATGTGTGTTGTTGTGCTGTGTGTGTGTGTGTGTGTGTGTGTGTGTGGTGTGTGTGTGTGTAAGGGGAGCATAAAGAAGGATGGAAATGGGACGACAGACATAAAGTTTTCGTGAAGTAGAATGAGGGTTGAATGTTAATTGCGCCACTACCCAATGAACTAAACTACATTGAAACGTCCGGTGTGAGTAGATGAATGTTTCTAATGTTTGGTATATGTATATGTAGCGTCGTCGTCTGGTCGTGTGTGCCCGACGCGCTATTAATAAATAGTCCCTACGTTGAAACTGGAGTTAGCTCTGCCCTCTCGTTTTTCACTCGTATTTCATGTCATATAATTATTTGCTTTGGTTTGTACAATATAATTATTTGCTTTTGTATGAAAGAACTGCCGAAAACTTTAACTTGTGCAAACTGCGTGTTTACGTTGATTTCCAAGTTAACAGGATAAATCGAACAACAAAATTAACGAGGTAAATGGTTAAACAAGCGGGCGATATAAGACATATGAAAAAACGAGAGATAAATTTCATATAATTAGACAGTAAGTAGCACCCTTCATATAAAGCCATGTAAGAATTTCTGAGTTCATCCCACCTTCCGACCTTGAACTTTACATCCATAAACAATTACTCATGCACTCACACTTCCACACAAGCAGAGCAATACTAACGATTTATCAATACCACGTTTCTGAGTATGTGCCAGGATATTCGTCTCCATCACTGTCCCCTGTTACTTTTTTTTTTATGTGTTTATAAAACTTATATAGATGGGGGGTATTTTGAACAAAAAAAAAAACATCCTCAGGTCTTGTAGCAGTTCACACTCGATCCTGGGGACACGTCGATCAAAGTTCATAAGTGGATACGGTAACTGGTCCTCCCCTCTACAAAGTCTATTTATGACGCAGGAACAGTGCCTGAGCTGGATTTGCATGGACCCGCTAGTACGATGGGTTTGCTGCAACTCTAATATATCATAGCAACAGGACCCACCTTCTTTAGAATCCGAAATGGCCCCTTCACCGGCTATCTAGGCTCTTGTGCTACTCTACCATGCATAACTAATATCCTTCACTTAATGTAAGAGGTTTCGTCTTTCTATCATAATACCTCTTGTTGGCTTTGCGAGTTTCTAGGGTCGCCTTATTGCTATACGGGAGCCTCAGCAAGTCCCCTTCTTCATCAACCCCTCATCAGCAGTCCTGCAGCTTATGGTCATACCGCAACGAAAAGTGCCATTCTCCCGGTCGTAGTGCAAAGGTTGATCCCTGGTAGACCGATGGATGCAGAGTTGAGGGTAAAGCGTACAGTTTGCAAGGTTGTGTAGGCACTGTGAAGGATACCGTTGTACCATGGTTGCAAGAGCGTCTTTCACTACCCTGTTGCTCTTTCAACTACCCCATTAGATTGTGGGTGGTATGCAAACAGAAAGGAATGTTTCACCTCTAACTCCTTTAAGAGTGAACCGCCACTCATAGTAAGAAAACTCCAATCCATTATCTGTGTGGAGTTGGGCTGGAGGACCAACAAGGTAAGGAAGTGGTCACAAAGCTTTTCAAACTGCTCGCAGACTTATCCCTGAGAGGGACCAACTGGATATAGCGTTATGATGGTCAATAATGGACAAGACGTATCGATCCGTGTGCAGAACTGCGAGGTCCATAATCTGCAGAGACCATTTTCCAAGGGAGCTCGAGTATGTGGGTTCCTTACATAGGTGCTACTAATACTGAGACTTGCGCCGTTGACACGTTTCACATCCTGCAACTATGTTCGTGCTAAGTGAAGCATGTTCGGGTAAGAACCAGTTTATTGTAGATTCGTTTACTGTGCAGAGCTCGGTGGGCTGCCATTGTGAGGGTGGTGAGCCATGTGCATGCCTGGTTCACATAACTGTTGTGGCACATAAATCTGTTTGACACATGATCGGGAAATGGCGAGGTGGTTATAATACTCCATCGTGTGTTTCAAAGTTGCCATAGCTGCGGTGGACGAATAGTAGGAGTGACTGACGTCTCTCGACCAGGCTATCAGATCCTGCACAGACAGGATCCTGTACTGTTCTTTCTCTCATCTGATGAAGCTAAAGATGTTAAAGGTTGGGCATCTGACGTGGTTGTTGTTCTTGCAACTCTGATCCTGCACTGATGGGGGCAATTTCGTTTGTGAGCATCAGAATTTGGCTCAGGCTCCAGCATCAGAGCTTTCTACAGGACAGCATAATCAGGAGATCGGTAGGCTCTCCGGGGGTTCCTGGAATCGAAGGTCAGTGACATAATACTTGCTCCTTGCTTATAATGTAGTGTAAAATCATAGTCCAGATAACTCCATGTGCAAATCTAGTTATCCTCGTACTCTTGGTCTTTCTTGAAAGACGTATGTTAGTGGACCTATGGTCCGTCCAGACAGTGAAGCATCTACCATATATGTAGGGATTCAAAGATTCTAATGGCCTCTACACCTGCAATGGCCCTCCAAATCAAATATGGGAATAACGAGATTCGGCATCCTTTAGTATCTTTGACCAATATGCAACAGCATTTGTTACCATCTCATCCCTCTGGAAGGAGACCAGCACCAAGACCAGACACTACAGCAGTGTGGACCTCGAATTCTCGGTCACAATCTGGAGGCGCAGGGACAGGTACTATGTAACCAGGCTTCTTTCAGTGTGTCAAAGGCCTGTAATGAGTCTGCATCTCCCCATTCAAATCTCACATCTTCTTGGTGAGCTGAGTCAGTGTTTTTAGCAAATAGTGGCAACGTGTGGATGTGCCACCTAAAAAAAAAAATTTCCACAAGACCAAGAAACCTGCGGATGTCCATGCTGATCTGGGTCGCCTCATGCTGCGAGTTTGCTTGCCCCTTGTCAGGTTCGTCCGGACGCCATCTTTCCCCCATAATAAAACCGATTAGTTTCACTTCCTGTTGAGTATATTCACACTTAAAGAGGTTTAATTTACAATGCCTGCATTTTTCAAGGGAACCTAAAGTCTCTTGTATATATTCAAGTGAGCGTCAAAGGATTAATGCACAACAACGTCATCTAGGTAGGCAAAGTGTGTCGCCCAAGAACAGATGAGAAGGACACACATCCATGGTCCTCTGAAATGTTCGTCGGGGCCGTTGACAGTCCGAATGGAAGACGTCGGAACTGATACAGGCGATTTCCACCCGTAAAACCGCTTTGGGCGGTCTTCAGGTGGACAACAAGGGCCCAAATGCGCTGCGGCCATCGAGACAGTAACCATGTCTTCCCATATAGAGAGTCCATGAGCTCATCTGATCCTAGGAGCGGATGCTTGTCGGGGTGTACCCTTTTGAGGCCTCGATAGTCTGCAAAAACGTACCGAACATCTTTCTTTTTACAAGAACAACGGGTGATAACCATGTCTCATAGAAGGTTCTATCACACCTTGTTGTATCATTGTCTTACACTCCTGCTTGATGATTTCCTTCGTGCTCTGCGGCAGTCCTCCCTGGCGTACACAAACAGACATTGTATCAGTGGATGGATTCGATGCTCGAATACCAGTGACAGTTCCTCCTGAGATGTTTGTCCCCTTTGAATAGTCTGTCGAAATCTCCTCAAGAACACCTGTTAGGTCGAGACTTGTTTCGATTTTAGGTGACTTAGTCTTAGCTGTTCCCTCTGGCAAAAAGAATTATCTGTGTTAGATGGCGGTGGTGGCACTGGCGACACCCGGCTGGGTTTTCACTGCCAATATGGCAAAAGCTCTCAATGGCAGTGTCCTCGAAATACAAAAAACTCATCAGGCTCTAACCAAAGTCAGGCACGCATCAAACTTTCAAATCCATCTTCAATAACCCCATGCTCTTCAGACGATTCAATTACAGCACTTACTTTGTAACCAGAGTCAAGAGCTTCACATTAGTTTCTTCCAGATACCAACATTTCCTCAGCCACATCTTTTCATGTGGTTGAGTGAAGGAACTTAGGAGCTTGTTTAACAGTGGTTTCCGTGACACACCCCTGAGGGTGTCTGAAGGAACTGTGTAGGTGGGTGTGACTATCTGACCCCCTAAACTCACTCACTTCACTAGACTTACAAGTTTCTGTCATAACCCACAACAGTACTTGGGAATTACTTTTCCGGGTCTTTGGGGCGGTATTTTACCGCCCAAACGCTTGACCTCCGTTCTGAACGGTGATAAGGGGTGCGTGGAACAAGCAACACGACATATTACATTTGAATTACATCAACCTGGGTTGTTCATCCGGAACACTACGCGAAAGGGAATCAGCTACAAATCTACCAGCTCTGGGTTCGATGGTTTTTGCTTCAGTCACATGTACATGCGAGACGTAATGAGGTTGCAAGGGAATGAAAGGGCTCGTAAGCTCTCCCTTGGACTCATGACTGCAGGAACCTCACAACAGCTGCAAAGACTCCTCCCCACAAAACGTAAATTCATGACGTACCATCTAACTCCAGGGTTAACTGTCGCTTGGAGTTTGGTAAATACACAGAATCACAGGAATCTCCCTAAGCATATCCATCCCAACGAGCTGTCCCCTGAAAATGAATGCCAGAGGTGATACAGGTCCTGTTTGCCAAGGTGCAGACGCAGGGCGGAATGGGAACTTCAGATCCACGCTTCAGCTTCAACAGATTTGGGCATCCCAGCAACTCCTTTAATGGTCCGAGGACTACGCATCATGCTATGCCAGCAAAAGTAATGGCTTCTTCCTTCCTTCAATACTAGTCACCTCTGAGCCAGTATCTTAAAACAGTTCCTTCTTTTCTGTTAACTAGAAGATGACCTGCGGTCGTCCCCTCGTGCTGCATAGCCTTCTTGGTTGGTGACCTCCCTTGGACTGGACTGCGCCTGAGGGATGGTAGTTTTGCTCCCTGACGGCTGTGTGAACGGGCCAGGAAGCTAAGAGTGCCAGGGCTCCCAACAAACAACATCCATAACAAACAACGCTTGTTACACGGCACTCTGAATGTTTTATTCCCTCGAGACGATGATATTCATCACCAGGGGACGACGATACTACTGTTTGCACGGGAGTGACGACGTCTGTTGAGTGCGCCGTCGATTTGTTCCCTGAGTTTTGGAGACCAGTGGAAACAAGCTGCTTAGGAGAGGATCCATTTGCTGGTGAAGTGGTTGGGTGACATGATATAGCTGCTGCTGGAATTGCCCATCCATATAACATAGTCTAGTGCGCGTGGCACCTTCTGCTTGTGGCTCAGCTACGTGGGTACCCAGGGCCTGGGCATTTTCATAAGGAAGTGGGCGCTTATTCTGATGTTTGTTTGACCTGATCCCTACTTGGTAGTGCCATTAAAATTCGGCCGACAGCCTTTACCACTGTTGCATCCCCTATGG
Organism: Penaeus monodon; assembly: GCF_015228065.2. Taxonomy (NCBI): domain Eukaryota; kingdom Metazoa; phylum Arthropoda; class Malacostraca; order Decapoda; family Penaeidae; genus Penaeus; species Penaeus monodon. The sequence goes on along the minus strand of NW_023657529.1, from coordinate 8,704 downwards.
CCTGGCAACTTCTCCTCCATACTGCATGCTGATGTTCAAATTCCAGTGCAAGAGCTGCCGTCAAAGCCAAGTTGTAACCTGCTGTGAAGGTCCTTCGGAGCAGGCCTTCCACATCTTCCAATCTCACAATGTTGTTTGGTAGTCCACGAGCTCCTTTTCAAGACTGCCATCTCGATTTGGCCTGATACTATCCAGGGTTGTTTTGTCCCAGGTGTCATCCGGGACTGAGCAGCATTTCAAAAAAGCGTTCTGGTGTACATGTTCCCCCGAACTTATTCCTCATTTTTTCTTAAACTCATGCCATATGGTAATATCCTTAAACTGGGCCCTAAGAGCACCATCTGCGCATACCCACGAGCTCTTCCCCTAGCCATACGAAACTAAAAGCATCCGTCCTGTAGCAGGCGTGTCAGCATCTCGTATTATCAATTCCCCGATTCCAACCTCTCCTATTAAGTTGTAGCACATGTGATGCTGGGGTTTCTCCATAAAACGCGGGTATTCATCACGCCATACAGTGCTGAGGGCATTACGTGATGATCTGGAAGGGCGGAAGCTAACGGAGACACATTGTGAAGATTTCGGGCGGATGCCTGGAGGTTGGGCTGCTGACAGAATTCTCTTTGTTACATGTTGGACGCGGCTGCATAGGGTGCATCTCTTAGTGGTGCTAGGTGTTGTGGGCTCGTCGTAGATGGTGCAGAGTGGCTGGTCTTTGTTGATGGTGTTTGGGTGCGATAACTGGGTCGTCGTAAGGCTTACTTCTCTTCCTCCAGCCCAGTCACACGAGCCAAGGACACCCTGAGCTGAGGCAAGTTTAATCAGACATACTCGGCACAATGTTGCTGCAAAAAAAAAAAAAAGAAATCCCTGAAGTACTCCCTGATGTTGCACCTCCAATCCATCCTGGGGAGGTTGTTGTCTACAGCGAGCCCTCTTCCCTTGACGTGGTCCTCATATTCGATGTGAAAGAGTCCTTTTGCTACGCGATCCTGTGGGGGTTTTGCCCCGGGACTTTGACATTGAGATGGCTTGTGCTTCTCCAAAGCGTACGCGACCTACGCACTATCCTCCTTGTGGCACTTGGACGCAAGTATTTTCGCCGCAGGGGCTTCGTCCGCACCTCTATGCCAACAAGCATGGAACACTACTTAACCCCCCTGCATGCACATCAGTCACGAGAGAACTATCCTTAAAACAGGAG
>NW_023657529.1:0-2500 GCF_015228065.2 Penaeus monodon | reverse complement strand
AAATGTTTAATTTAAAAGGTAGGAACAAAAGATAAATATAAATTTCGCTCTTATCACCATGGCCTTAATAATTGAAAGCTTTTTTCACTACTAGCAGGAAATTTTTTCAGATAAATATTGCTAGACATGACGATCTGTGAAAATTCGCATGTTTTCCCCAATTGTTTTAAATAGGAGAAATTTAAGGATCACATAACGGCATAGATGTAAATATCTTATATCACATTTCTATCCCATAATAAATGGAAAATTTAAAAAAAAATGCATATGTACTTTATATATATATATAATTAAATTTTATTATAAAATTATATATAATATATTTTAAAATATATATTATTTTAACCTATAATATGTATAATTTCATGTTGCATATATAATAGAATTGGATAAAAGTAATGTTACTAATGTTGGAAATCGGGGATTTCAGAATTCCAAAAAAAAAAAAACGTAAATTCATGAAATCACTGTTTCACTTTGGGGATTTCATGAATTTTCTGAAATATCAAAGGAAATTCCGAAGTCCTTGAATTGGGGGGGTCAGGATTTTATGAAATTTCTGTTCAATTATTTCACATGTGTGGATGATGTGTGGATGAGCAAGGGTTAAATTATGACCTGATAAAGGGCCTTTAAAAACCAATAGAACTGCAAACGGGAGGTCTTTTGGATTAAAAATTTGAAAAAACCATTTCTTTGTTCCAAATAAAAAAATGACAACAGGGATCTTTAAAATTCCTTTTTTTCATAAGAGCATACATTTTTTTCTTCATAAGGCTAATATAATGCTTAATTTAAACTATTCATTACCGGGGTACCGGATACCTGCGGTTTTCTCAACATTCAGCATTTTTTAGTACAGTTGACACTTCCATAGCACCGAGATTACTTTCGCTTTAGCTTTGAAACACTTTCATCTGTGTTTGGGCATTTCTTTGACCCTACAGTTGGTCTAGGTGCCCCCCGACACCACATGCAGATTTTGCAATAACAGCTTTTTCCCAAAGGGCATGCGTATCCTGATTTTTCGTCATCTTCTGTCAGAAACGCTGGGGGGTGAGGTCAAACTGTTTCTAGAATCTGACCCCTTTTGAAAACCCCCACATCAACCGATCTTATATGCTCATTTTCAAAATCTTTGCTGACAAAAAACCCCCGGGTATACCCCGGATCTCCTCTCCACATCCCGCTGGAAATGGGACGCAACATTTTCACCAGGCTCACCAATTTAAAAATCTAAACGACTACGTTTGACCTTTTCTCACTTTGGGGTACCTACCCTGTTGCTTCCACCTACGTTTCTGAATTTGGTCTTGGGGATCTTGGATTTAGGAGTTTTTAAAAATGCCATCAACAGAAAGTGCCCCAGTCACTTCAGGGTAATAAATAATTATTGTACTTGTAGTCGTTTGCAGTGGTCATTGAACCAGTAGAACTTGCAGCAGAAAACCCGGTTTTTTTTTTCGTTGTATCATCTTGACTAATGCTATGGGGGTCATCCCACTCTCCAACCTTTTAGACAACTTTGTGGTAGAGGTGAAAAAAGCAGCCCAACTTGGGTTCACAACCAAAACATAGCAGAGATGGAAAACACTTTATCCCTGAATGGTGAGCAGCATTTTTCGAAACTGAACAAAATTGATACCAACTGCCAGTTTGTGAATTATTTCTACCCAGGTAACTAACAATCCCTTAATGTCACCATTGCACGTTCCCCCAGAACAGCTTTGAGAGGGGGGCTTCCCGAACCATGGTGAGATTGGAATTTCTTTTAGCTCAGTAATACCCTGGGTGTGAACTCTGTGCCCTTTGGAATATTAGGAGCACCCTGAGAAGGAAGATATCACAAACTGGAAGGCAAACCTGGAGCACGTTTTTTTGAAAAAAAAGGGCAAGAATGCGAATTTTTTTGTGATCATTTAAATTGGGTGTGGGATTGACTGCAGTAAAACAAATCAACCCACCCCCCAAAAAAGCAAATTTTGCTGAGGAAGGAGCACCAAACACCCCTTTGGGCATTTGGGTTTTTTCCTTTTTTCTGAATTCCCCACACAAGGCCCTTTGTTGTGATGTTGGGAAATTTTCTTGAACTCCCCATCGCGGTCACGCCCACCATGTCGTTGAACATGAGCCGTTTGATGGTCAAAAGGGCCCCCATAGTTTGTAATACAGGTTTTGGTCACTGCTTTTCCCCTTTACCACATTGGAGGACTCCAATTGAAAAAAAATAGAGATTTAAATTTGTAAACTATAATTTTCACTACTATTGCTAAAACTACTATTTTATTTTACATAAATTTGATCATGACTAGGGTTTTGGGGGAGCAGTTACAAAAGAAATACGAAAAACCCTTGTCTTCATATGACATTTCTTCAAAAATATCTGTCAGTCTGCAGACAGATACCTGTACCTTGGGGTAAGGATAGTATGTGAGCTAGTTATAATAATGATGATGACTTATTTTCGTGAAAAATGATCAGTATTACTTGTGGTCTTTGT
>NW_023657528.1:17500-27440 GCF_015228065.2 Penaeus monodon | reverse complement strand
AAAATTATAGGTCACAAAGGCACACACGAGTCTACAGGAGCAGCACCAACTCCGTCTTTGGCTTTTCCCTCCGCTCCTTCCCTCACAGCCAGTTGTCTCATGTTTGCCAGGATCCTTTTCATGTTAACACATCCCCAGGTCATCCTTTTCATGTTAACACATGTTTCGCACAGAAACAAGACCACTGGCGTTAGCAACATAAATAATATTATAAAATCGTTATTATTGTTATTGTTGTTGTTACTAATATTATTGTTGTTGTTTTTAGTAAGTTGCAAAAATATATATTATAACACAATAATTGCAATGATAATGATAATAATTGCAATAATAATGATAATAATTGCAATAATGATGATAAATTGCAATAATGATGATAATAATTGCAATAATGATGATGATAACGATAATAATGATGATAATCATGATAATAATGATGATAATAACAGGAATTGTGTCCCTATATAATAATAAAAATGTAAAGGAAAAAAATCCCAAAAGTCAAAAAAGCAGCAAAATCTAGCGATGTATACCCTTTTTGAGAATATACTCCAAAATGACGTTTTTTCGACTTCTTTGAGATTTTGGCAATCATTAGGGTAATAATGATAATAATTACCAGAATTGCATTAATCATGACAATGATGATGATAAAAGTGAGAATAAGAGAACTTTGATAAACTTTTGATGATTATTAATATGATTAATATTATAAATTATTATTATTTATTATTATTTTTATCATTGTACTGGGAGATCAAGGAAAAGCCATCAGCTGCAACAGTCTTTTATTGGAGCAAATTTTCAACCTGAAATGTGATATTCAGGTAATAAAATTTGGGGCAATTTAAATCATTCAAAAATACACATAAATTTTCTGAATAACTAAATAAATATCCTATCTTGCGTAAAAAAAGAAAATACACATACATCAATGAATATTAATGTAACAAATCAATCCAAAAAACAAAATGAACTGCTTATATCAAATATTAAACTATATAAGGTTTGCCACTACACATTCGTGCGACGTAACTAAGTAATCTGCCCAAAAAATATCACAAAATAAAACATACATTGTACATTTTCATTGAACTCACTTCAATGGCCACACTATCACAATCATGATCCCGGTAGTTGCCCTCGCGTAATCTCAGTTACGGCACAAACCCATATCCACAGCCCCTTGGAAATAACACTGGCTGAAACCATATGAAAAGTAAACACTCCAAATCAGGGGCCGACGCCAACACAACAAACTCATATTCCGTGTATTATCAATATTAATCATGACAATAATGATGATAAAAAGTGAGAATAAAGAGAACTTTGATAACAATTGATGATTATTGATATTTTTATTATTATTATTATATTATTATTATTATATTTTTAAATTATATTATTACAAATACTACTATAATTACTATTTTTATTATTATTACTATCACTGTTATTATGATCATTATTATTATCATTATTTTTATTATTATCGTTATTACTTTTAATTATTAGCATTATTCCCAAAAAAATAATTATAACTGCAATAATAACAATAATAATAAGTATAATGATAATAATAATAATCGTTATAAATTGTTTGATTATTATTTGTTGTTATTGTCTTTATTTTTAAATTTTTACTGGTATTAAATTGCAAAAATAATTATTATAACAGTAATAATTACATTAATAACGTATGAATGAAAATAATGATATAAATAATTTTTATAAAATCGTTATTATGTATTATTATTGTTTTTAAACTTTTATTATTGTTGTTGTTATTAGTATAGTTGCAAAAATGTATTTTATAACTGCAATAATTGCAATAATAATGATAATAATTGCAATAATGATGATAAAAATTGCAATAATAATGATAAAAATTTCCCAATAATGATGATAATAAACTGCAATAATAATAATATTAATTTCAATAATGATGATTATATTTTCAATTATTATTATAACTATAATAATGATGATAATCATGATAATAATCATGATAATAACAGGAATTGTGCCCAAATATATAATGATAAAAAGGAAAAAGGAAAAAATTCTAAAAATCGAAAAAGTGTCAAAATCTACCCTTTTGAGTGTATACTCCAAAATGACGTTTTTTCGACTTCTTTAATGATTTTGGCAATTATTAGGGTAATATTGATAAAAATTACCAGAATTGTATTATCATGACAAATAATGATGATAAAAGTGAGAATAAAGAGAACTTTGATAAAAATTTGATGATTGTTAATATGATTAATATTATTATATTATTTTTATTTTTATTATTATTTTTATTATTATTATTATTTTTTATTATCATTATTATTATTATTATTATCATTATTATTATTATAAAAAAAAGTCCACAAAATATATTTTTCACCCCTTCTTATGTTTTCTGTTGCTCTATTTCTGATTTCCTTATTATAGGGAAGTAGTAAAAACCTAGATCATTCATTCCTAAATGCATTTGTTTCTTCCTTGGTTCCACTGCCACATTAACATTCGTCTTTTTATGAAATACTCGTATGATAATGGATTTGTTGTTTTTGTTGTTTTTATTATTATTATCGTTTTTATCGTTATTATTTACTGTCATCTTATTATTTCCTTTTAATTTATTATTTTTGTAGTAGAAATAGTAGTGGTAGTTGTCATAATAGCAGTTTGTATCATAATTATAAAATGATAATTTAAAGATAAATAAATAAATAGTAATAATAATGATATACGAGTTTCTCCTATCTAGTCTCTAAATCCACGTTTTTTACGTCTACTGCCTTCAAAGAAAATCGTAACCTTTGCATTCGTGTCTTTCTTTTCATTGGTTTGGAAAAAATAAGATATCTACTACTGAGTCAACGCAGCAAAAATTTCGTTTGCAGGAATATGTACATAAATGTTTTTAGTATCTGTATATGAACACTGAAATATTCTATTCTATTTTTATTTTTTCCTCGTCTTGCTTCTGTGGATGAACTCTTGAAAACCATTTAATTTACCTTTCTTCTTTATATCTTTATTAAAATCAGGCGATCAAAATGAATAAACTCCAAGTATCTGATAGTACCAGGGAAAAAAGTGTTTTTGGAAAACAAATAACAATAAAATTGAAAACAAAAAAGCTATTCCCTTAATCCGACCCCTTGGAAAAAAGGGGGGGGATTTAAAAACAGTAAGTATATATAATTTTTAATTTGTGCATTTTTATTGTAAAAACCCCAATACAGTTAAAGATTGCAGACGGGAAATATTATACTGCGCGTATCCCGTTTTATCCTTGAAACCTTTATGGATATGCCACTTTCCAAACAAGGGGGGAATATCATGTAGCATATGGCAGCTCTCTTTCTCCAACTCTTACCTCCTTTTATAAGAATTTTCCTTTCATATTCTTTTTTGTAATATCATTAAAATCGGGTTTGATCAAAATTAGTCATTATTCTTTTTGCGTATGCCCTTTCCCAAAACTAGAAGACTTTCAAAAAAATGAGACAGATTGGTTCACAGAATATATGCGATGACACAAGTAAACATCATGGAGTGAACTGTTTTTGCACGTTGTATATTTTTCAGGTATATAACAAATACATATAATGCTAACCTAACTGCTCGTGGGAAGCAGGAGCAGTAGCCATTTTTTGAAGCCAAGGATGAAGTATATATCAGTAGAGATGTTGCATGGTTTTCGTTACTTCATTCCCTTTTGGTAAGCGTCGTTCCTTGGCTGTCACAAAGATTTTAACTGAATTTGAAAGTTTTGTGTACTAATTTCAAATGACTGGCTATATAATTTGCCCTAATATGAGTATACAGACGCGCGCGTGATCGCGTTCAAAATAATATTAACTAGTATACTGTTACGCCGGCCGCCTCGTCTCTCTGCCACCAACGCAAGGCCGGCTAGGCAGACGGCGTGCTTCCACAGGGTCGGGGAACACGGGAACAGCTCCAAGAGGCACTGAGAAACCACAGCGTCCCCAGAACACCAGAGGGGAAACCCCCCTTGGAGAGGCAGGGCACGAAATAAACCCCAAAATGACAGTCTTTCCCCTGTATTGTGCCTTTATAGGCACAATACAGGGGGAAACCAGCATGTCACACTGCACGATACAGCTTATAACAGGGCAACACAAAGTTTATCAGGTCACAAAGGCACACACGAGGTCTTCACAGGAGCAGAAACCCAACTCCGTCTCTCTTGGTTTGTTCCTCCGCTCCTCCGCTCACAGCCAGCTGCGTCATGTTTGCCAGGCCCTTTCATGTTAACACTTTGCCCAGGTCACCCTTTTCATGTTAAAAACATGTTTCGCACAGAGACAAAGACCACGGCGTAGCAATACTTTTGATTTCATGGCACAGCATTTCAAATTTTACAGCAAAATATGATGTATGGGATTAATTCTAAATATATTGATACATTTCTGATTATCATTATTGCAACCATTATTATTATTATTATTATTATCAATATACTATTATCAATATACAATCAACCATCAAATTCAAGGTCAGAGAAAGGCCTAAATCCTTACTAGAAAGTTTTCTGGAACACTTACATCTACAATGAGTTCTGTATCGCCTTTATCAGCAACAAAGAGAAAAAGGTAAGCAGAAGAATCAGAGTCAAAGACAAGAGATATTTTGCGCAACAGCGGCTGAAAAGAATAGGTACACTTATTCATATATATAAAATTTTTTTTTCTTTTTCTTTTTTGGAGAATTTGCACTTCAGAAGACCAAAAGCTCTTGAATGTTCAGGGTTTTGAAAGAATATAGCTGCACGCTTGGTAATTCTTTATGGTTTACATAGTACCCTTGTAGATGGATGGTCCATCTAAAGCACCAACACTTCAAATTCCCCTACGTATTTCCTCGGCTTCCAGAAACCCCCCATGGCTTTTCGCGGCAACATGATAACACCCGAAAATAATACGAAATTCTGCGATAAAGTAATGCTGATTGACAACTCTACCCTTACAGCTGCATTCCGCATTCCCTGGAACGGCCAGACATTTTTTGTTTTCCCCGGGAAAGATTGAAGTTAATGTTTTCCTTCTCTAGTGGTTTCCTTACGTAAGTAATGCCATTATTTTTTTCTTCCTTGTACCCTCTTTCTCGGTTGTTTCTTATCTCTTTCATTGTATTCCGATGCTTTTCAGTTACAGAGATTGGAGTCATTTACTCCTCTTCCCTTCCCTAGTCCTTTACGCGGCTGGGTAAGCGGTTTCTCCCTCTCCCCGGCCAGCGGCAGAGGTCAGCGGGATAACGGTGTTTTTTGCTTTAAATTTCCTTCCTCTCTTCTAGCCCACTCTATTACAGATTTGATGGCCTGAGCAAGGACATCGAGTTTGCCCTCCCTCTTCCTCGCCCGTGCTCAGTTTGGAGGCATCAGGAGTGAAGGGTACTTATTACTGTGAACACCAAGGGCTTCAACCTTTTCAGCGTTGACGACTTATTCTTCAGGTTGGACGGGACATTTTACAAATTGTCCGAGTCTGAGCTCTCGCGACTTTAGCAGGGATATATCGCGTCCACTACAACTCCCTTTGCCCACCGAGCGGCCAGCACAACTGAGGGGAGAGGCCCAACAGGTGGGGGGCCGGCAAAGGCCTCCTTAGCCAAACTTCCGGGTCGTCGGGCGTGTGCCCACCTTGACGTCAGGGGAAGGTGCTGACTGTGTTGGGCGCTCAGGTCAAGGGCAACTCGAGGAACTGTCAACAGACTAGAAGTTCAGAGCACAAAAATATTATCTGAAAGGAGAGAGGATTAGTATATCCATCCTTTACAATAGACAGCAGGCAAGTACATGACTGCAAGTCTCAGGAATATATAGGACGAGTGACCACGACCTCCTAAAAAATAAATAAATAAATAAATAAAAAAAATAAAATAAAAAAAAAATAAGAACAAGAAAACCATACCTTAAAGCTATACTTAAATACACATATAACTTAAAATGGAACTTCAACTAAAAGAACATTCTAGAAAAATAAACACGGCCAACCCCTACTAGAAAAATAAAAGCATTACAGGATTACAGCATTGCATGTTTAAAAGAAATTAATGTAAAAAAAGAGGGATCTCAGGCAGGTAACTACTGAAGTGGTAGTTCAGAGACCCTCTGGTAGCTTTTGGGCAGGTCGGGCAGAGCTCGTTGTGCGGCCTAACGTCAGTTCCTCGGGAGCTCACACATTCTTTATATATTGCTTAGGGTCTGCAGGGATGGCTACAATAAATGTGTCTTTCTGTGAAAGAGATTATATCTTACTCTCCTACGTCTATTACGACTGACGTTGGGAAGACGTACTGCTGAAAGCAACATCGTTGCGCCTGGCTCCGTGTTGTCGGGGTAACCTGGTAAACGTGATTGGGGCTATTGTATGGAGACGCTATTGTATGGAGACAGGCGCAGCTGGTACGCGTGGCAATTGTGTCCTGTGGCCTATAACCATCAAAGTCCAGAAGGCCTTTCGCTAATGCTGCAAGGGCACCAGAGTTGAAAGATTTACCTCCAAGCCATAGTTTTAAAAAAGCATTGGTCCCATTCCTTCCGTAGCTGTTTTTCCTGCAGCGGTTCCCGCTTATCATCTCTTCCCAACACCATCTTGACGTGTAACGTGCTAAACTGCAAAGACACTTTTAATGCGTCTCATCTCCATTACCTCTATAATGTAAGCATCACCTTGTAATGTTACGCACGGTTATTAATCTTCATTATGCACGTACGCAAATCACTGTAGTAATCAAGGAGAAAAAAAATAAGAAAGTAGGGTTACAAACACGCACGGTGTGCACTTCACTTTAAGCACGGGAAGCACAATAAGTAAATCAGTTATAACATAAACGCATGTAAATAAGTCACAACGGCAAGCCAATTTCAAATCGCGGATACACAACACGGGCACATCAGTGGCCAACACGCACGTACTTCCATGTAATTACATCGAATACTTCATCTTTAATCACGAAGCAACAATATGCAGCACTAGTACAGCTAATAATTTACGGGACGACATACCACCCAGACAATCGGTTAAATGCGTATGCACGATCTTTAATTAAACATCAATACAAGCACTATCATGTCTATATGCGCTTCAGATATCACCAAACAATGGATACAAACAACCACTGACACCAAAAGCACGTACTTTGTAATTATGAACACAAACACGATGACATACAGAACGCGACATCTAAGCAAAAAGCATTGTTATGGGGTCCCCACTTTCAGTTATCACTGCATCACTAACACAGCGGCGCATTAACAACCTAATTACAAAATGGTGATTAAATCGGGTGAAGCGAAATGCATGGGTACACATAGCAGGTCATTAAGCACTCCAGCATGAGATTCAGAATGGTAAAGAAAAACACTTTACCAGATGTAAAGTAATAACACAGAAAATAAAAGACTTAAATCTGCTAGAAAAGTACTTACTAAATACACTGCACAACACAAAAAAATCAAAAGCATTAATCATGAGAATAATGATGACAAAATGAGAAAAATGAGAATTTTGATGAAATTATAATTATAATAATAATTTAGATAATGGAATAGTTGCAATAATAATAATATGACAATAATTCTATTATTATTATGATTATTACTATTATTATGATGATTATTTTTGTTGTTTAATTATTATTATTATTATTATTATTATTATTATTATTATTATTATTATTATTATTATTATTATTATTATTATTATTATTATTATTATTATTATTATTATCATTATTATTATTGTTACTATTACTAATCTTATTAAGATTATTATTATTATTATTACTATTATTATTATTGTTGTTGTTAATAATGCTAATTTTATTAGTAGTATTTTTACAAAGAAAAATGTAATGATGATGATAATAAGGATGATAATAATATTAATTTTAATATTATTGTCATCATTATTATTGTTGTTATTATTATTATTATTATTATTTTTATTATTATTATTATTATTATTATTATTATTATTATTATTATTATTATTATTATTATTATTATTATTATTATTATTATTATTATTATTATTAATATTATTGTTGTTTTTTGTTGTTGTTGTTTTTGTAATTAATATAATTTATTAGTATTGCTACGCCAGTGGGTCTTTGGTCTCTGTCGTAACAGTGTTAACATGAAAAGGATGACCTGGCATGTGTTAACATGAAGGGACCTAGGCAAACATGTCGCAGCTGGTGTGAGCGGGAGGAGCGGAGGAACAAGCCGAGAGACGGGGTTGGGTGCGCTCCTGTGAAGACCTCGTGTGTGCCCTTGTGACGATATATCTTTTTGTTGCCCTGTTATAAACTGTACGTGCAGGGTGGACATGCTGGTGTCCCCCCCGTATTGTGCCTAAGAAAAGTGTAGGGTAAAAACTTGTGTAAATAAAGGGAAAGACTGTCATTTTGTGTTATTTCTGCCCTGCCTCGCCATTTGGTGTTTCCCTCTGGTGTTCTGGGACGCTTGGTGCTCGGTGCCTCTTGGAGCTGTTCAGTGTTCACGACCCTGTGAATAGCACGCCGTCTGCCTAGCCTGCCTTGTGTTGGTGGCAGAGAGACGAGGTGGTCGGCATAACAAATGGTGTCAGGAGTGGGATTTGTGATATTTGATCAGTGAGACACGCCGATTTATCATGTCGTCCAAAGATGGCGGCAGCCATGAGGGAGAGGAGGCTATGGGTGAGGCAGGCACGAGGAGGTGAAGCCGAGCCAGATGGACCTGATCACTGCCATGCTGGCCGGTATGAGGGAGGAAATGGCAAAAAGGGGACACGAGCGGCGCACCATCTCGTCGAGAGCAGGCAAGGAAGGCAGAGGAACAGTTCTGCCGACTTGTTGAGGTGCTACAGAGCAATCTTGCATCTGTGAAGATCGAAACTCAGCAGTACACCGACAAGGCCTGCAACAGCGTGAAGAGTGAATTGATGGAGGAGGTGCAGACTCTGAAGGGCGAGGTTCAGGGCCTAAGGGAGGAAGTGAAGGAGGAAAGGCGGCGTCATGAGGTAGTAACGTTGCAAGCAGAGAAGGCAGACGAGATTCTGGCAACAGATGCCAGAGTGTCAGATTTACTGGGGTCTGCCTGGGGTCCGTGGCAGGAAACCCCGGGCCTCGCAGCGTCGTGTCGGAGCCAGTGGTCGCTGCAGAAGGCTGGGGACCATCAGAACCGCTCCCTTGGGTATAGGTGGCGGCAAAATCGGACCCGGTCAAAACCCGCCTCGTTGCCTCCCTCACCCCCTTCCTCCCCCCGGGTGTGTTAGTTCACAGCACGCGTTCTCCCCCCTGCAGCCCCTCGGCCTCCAGACATTCTGCGAGGCGTAAGCCAGTGAGACGACAGGAAGGTGGCCTGGGAGGCATATGTCGCCCAATTTGAAATGCTGGCATCTGCCCAGGGCGGAGTCAGGAAGAGAAGGCCCTGGCAGCTGGTAACAGCGATAAGGGGCTCCCCGGTGGAAGTGTGGGGCCCTCTGCCGCCATCCCAACAGCCTCTTACAAACCCGCGTGGGAGAAGCTTGAAACCCCCGTTTTGGGCACCCCCACCAGGGCCCAGGTATATCGGGCCCACTTGAAGAAGCGGACTCGTGAGCGTGGCGAGACACTGTCCCAGCTGGCGCAGGATGTGGAGGCGCTGGTAAGGAGGTTGTACCCTGCAGCTGCGGAAGAGATGATTGTGGTCCTGGCCCCCGTTTCTTGTTGATGCTTTACAGGACCATCAGCTGCAAATCTACGTCAAGCAGGCACACCCTGAGACCTGCAGGTGGCGCTGGCGAGGGCCCTTTGGGGTTCGAGGCCTTCCTGAAGGCAACCAGTGGCCTAGGGCCAGCTGCTCAGCCCCGCCGTGACCTCCGGGGCTGGGAAAGGGTAAAGTGGAGAAAGGTAGCATTGAGGATGGTGAGCTTGAGAAATTTTCCAA
>NW_023657528.1:0-12500 GCF_015228065.2 Penaeus monodon | reverse complement strand
TAAACATATTTTATTTTATATTTACATCTATCTATCTAAAAATCTATCTAGCTATATATACATTATATAATAATATAATATATAATATTATATATATATATATATAATAATATACGCACACACAAACACACAAAAACACCCCACACACACACACACACACAAATATATATATTTTGGTGTTGTGGTGTTGTGTCTGCGTGTGGGTGTTGTGGGTGGTATGTGTAGTTGGTGGTGGTGTGTATAAGTTGATATGAGCGTGAGGTAGTAAAAAAAAAGCACAACACCCACACCCACACAAGAAAACACAAGAACACGCCACACACAACACAAAAACACACACACACACAACACACACATATATAATAATATATATATAATTATTATAAATAAATAAATATATATATATATACATATATATTTTTACGGCGACCCCCTCGTCTTTTGCCCCCAACACAAGGCGGGCTAGGCAGACGGCGTGCTATCCAAAGGGTCGTGAAACTGAACGCCAAGAGGCCCGAGCACCACGGCCCCAAAAACACCAAGGGGGGAAAGCCACGGGCGAGGGGGGCACGAAATAAACAAAATGACGTTTTTCCTTTTTATTTACACAAGAGTACCCTACACTTTTCTTGGGCAAAATACAGGGGAAACCAGCAGTCACATCACGATCAGCTTATAAAGGACAACTAAAATTTTATCAGGTCACAAGGGCACACACGGGGTTTCACAGGAGCAGCACCCAACTGGTCTTCGGGGTTGTTCCCCCGCCCCTCACTCCAGCCATTTGCGTCTTTTTTTCCAGGCCCTTTATGTTAACACATGCCCAGGTCATCCTTTTCAGTTAAAAACATGTTTGCACAGAGACAAAGACCCACGGCGTAGCACACCCCCCCTGACAATCAAACCCTAAAACAGAAAACTAAAAAAATTTTAAATAAAATTATCCCCCGGAAAAAAAAAAATTTTTTCAAAAAAAAAAGTAACCGTAATTGAAAATATTTCTGGGAAAACACAAAAATTTCATCCAGCGGGTTTTTCTTCGTCTCGTGTGGTCGCTCGGAAGGGTGTGGGGGGCGGTAGCTTGGCAGTGGCACCCAGAGGGGTTTTCCGTCCCAAGCAGAGTCTGCTGATGCCCTCACCGTCCAAATGTTTCCCTATCTCGGTCGGTCCCCAAATTCCTGCCGAGGGGGGCTAATGTCATCTTCTTTTCACAGGCCCCAGGAGTAGCTTCGGCCATGGTAAGCCACAGGGGGTGCCCCAAGCCCTCGAGGAAGTCAGCAACGGCTCCCCACCCCAAACCCAAACCCCTCGTCCCCGAGATTTTCCTGGATGCCCATTTCCTCACAAGTGCCCAGCTTGCCCCAGCTGGGACCTTCAGGTCCTTATTGGAGAATTTTAGCTCCAGCATTGTAACAACCCCTCCCTGGTCCAACAAGGCTCCCCCAACCACTACGCCATCAGCCAGCGCGGGTTTTGGAGGGGGCCCCCACGAGGCCCTCTACCCACGATCACTCTGACGTCGACACCAGATTCTAGACTCGTCCGGGGGGCAAAGTGCAGCGTCACCCGTAACTACCTCTGCACACCCAAACCCGGAAACCCGGGCACATTTTCCCCGTGCACCCTCCCAGCTTCCGCCAAGGTCGCCCACACGCCTACTCTGCGTTAGGTAGCAAGGCCCAGCAAACAGTGCTCGCCCAGGGGCCAATACCCCGGGCAGCCGCTGCACCGTGCGCCCACGCCAAACGAGCCCCCACTGGCCCCTTGAGCTGCCCCACAATGCACCGTGACCCCACCAGTCTCGTGGGGTTTGGGAAGTCGCATAGTGGCCAACATATCGGCGCACTAGGGTCTTCTCACCCCCATGTCCACGAGGGGGCTGGCTTCCAATCTATTGACCCCTCCCCTGCATCTGCGGGTTCGACGGAGCTTCCCCAAGTGGGGGCCCGGGAACCGAGGACGGGGGTTTGCCCCTTCCCCGCATGTCCGAGTTTTCCGTCTGACCACTTCCTTAGCCTTTGGAAGCACTCGGAGGTGACCATCCCTGCCACAGTCCTTGCAGCATGCGAAGGCACAGAATTCCTTTGGGTTGAAAGGACGTGTTCTCCGTCCCTCCACACGATACGCGTGCCCTTCCTTACGCAGCCCCAACAAAAAAAAAAGCCTTGGAAAAGTCGGGCTCACCTTCCTAAAATGTTACCTTTCCATTTACCCTTCCAGCCCCGGAGGTCACGGCGGGGTGAGCAGGGCCCTAGGCCACTGGTTCCTTGGGAAAAGGCCTCGACCCCAAGGCCCTGCCAGCGCCACCGAGGTCCTAGGGTGTGCCGCGACGAGATTTGCAGTGTGGCCTGAAAAAAGCATCAACAAAAAAATCGGGGGCCAGGACCAAAATATCTTTTTCCGCAGTGCAGGGTACAACCTCCTTACCAGCGCCCCACACCCTGCGCCAGCGGGGGCAGTGTCTCGCACGCTCACGGGCCGTTTCTTCAAGGGGGCCCGATATACCTCGGCCTGGGGTGGTCCCCGAAACGCTTTTCAAACTTTGCCACGCTGGGGAAAGAGGCATTTTGGGTGGCGGCAGTGGCCCCAAAACATTTCCCCCGCGGAGCCCCTTATCGCTTTTCCCAGCGCGGGGCCCTTCTCTTCCGACCCACCCCTGGGCGATCCAGCATTTCAAATTGGGCGACATATGCCCCCCGGGCCACCTTCTGCGTATCGTGGTTACGCCCGAGAATGTTGGAGGCGAGGGGTGCAGGGTGGAGAACGCGTGTGTGAACTAACACACCCGGGGGGGGGGAAAGGGGGTGAGGGGCAACGGGGCGGGTTGCCGGGTCCGAGTTTGCCGCCACCTATACCAAGGGAGGGTTCTGATGGGCCCCCACCCTTTTGCAGCGACCACGGGGCTCCACACGACGCTGCGGGGCCCCGGGGGTTCGCCACGGACCCAGGCAGCCCCCCGAAAATTGACACTCGGGCATCTGTGAAAGAATCTCGTCTCCCTTTCTCTCCCTTGCAACGTTACCCTCTGACGCCCCCTTTTCCCTCCTTCATTTCCTCCTTAGGCCCTGAACCTCCCCCTTCAGAGTCTGCACCTTCCTCATCAATTCACTTTCAGCGTTGCAGGCCGTCGGTGTATGCTGAGTTTCGATCTCAAGATGAAAAGATTGCTCGTGCACTCAACAAGTCGGCAAAAACTGTCCTCTCCCTTTGCTGATCTGACGAGATGGTGCGCCTGCTCGTGTCCCCTTTTTGTTTTCCTCCCTCAAAAGGGCCCAGCATGGCAGTGATCAGGCCCATCGGGCCGGTTACCTACTCGTGCCTGCCTAGTCATAGCCCTCTCCTCATGGCTCCCGCCATTTTGGACGAATGAAAAATCGGCGTGTTCAGATCAAATATACAAAACCCCAACCCCGACACATTGTTATCCCGAACCTCGTTTCTGCCACCAAAACAAAGGGCCGGCTAGAGACGGGGTTCCAGGGTCGTGAAACATGAAACAGCTCCAAGAGGCACGAGCACCACAGGTCCAGAACACAAGGGGGGAAACCCAAAGGCGGGGGGAGGCAGAAAAAAACACAAAATGACAGTTTTTCCTTTATTTACAAAGTTTTTTTCCCCCTAATTTCATAGGCACAATAAGGGGGGGACACCAGCTGTCACACTGCACGAACATTTATAACAGGGCAACACAAAGTATAATCAGGTCACAGGGCAACACGAGGTCTTAAAGGAGCGCACCCAACCCCCGTCCCGGGCTTTTCCCCGCTCCTCGCCACGCCAGCTGCGAATGTTTCCCTAGGCCTTCATGTAAAAAATCCCCCAGGCATCCTTTCATGTTAAACACATGTAGCACAGAGACAAAGCCCCCACTGGCGTAGCAAATAATAAAATTTTTAATTACAAAAAACAACAAACAAAAAACAACAACAAAAATTAATAAAAATAATAATAATAATAATAAAAATAATAATAATAAAAAAAATTTAAAAAATAATAATAATAATAATAATAATAATAAAAAAATAATAAAAAATAATAATAAAAACAAAAAATAATGATGACAAAATTTTTAAAATTTAATATTATTATCACCTTTTTTCATCATATACATTTTTTTTTGTAAAAATACAAAAATAAAATTAGCATTATTAACAACAACAAAATAAAAAGAAATAATAATAAAATAATTTTAAATAAATTGTAAAGTAACAATTAATAAAATGAAAATAATAATAAAATAATAAAATAATAATAATAATAATATAATAATAAAAATTTAATAAAATAAAATAAAAAATAATAATAATAATAATAAAAACAAAATAATAACATAAAAAATAGTAAAAATAATAATAATAGAATTTTGTCTATTATATTATTGAACTATTCCATATCTAAATTATTTATAATTAAATTTCATCAAATTTCTTTTTTTCCATTTTGTCATATTATTTAGTTAAATGCTTTGTTTTTTTTGTTGTGCGTGTATTTAGTAAGTACTTTTCTGCAGATTAAGCTTATTTCTGTGTTTACTTTTAATTGGTAAAGTTTTTTTCTTACCACTGAATCTATGCTGGAGTGTTAAGCCCGCATGTGCCCTATGCATACGCTCACCCGTTTTAATCACCATTTTAATTAGTTAATGCGGCGTGTTAGTGATGCAGGATAACTGAAAGTGTGCCCCCCGAAAAAATGCTTGGCAGATGTGCTTTATGTAGCATCGGTTTGTGTTCAAAATTTACAAAGTACGTGTTTTTCGGTGTCGTGGTGTTTGTATCCATTGTTTGGTATATTGAGAGCGATATAGACAGTGATAGTGTTTTATGATGTTTAATTTTGATGGATAGCATTTTAACGATTTTGTGTGGTAGTGTCGTACCCCGTAAATTAAAAAGCTGTACTAGTGTGATATTGTTGCTCGTGATTTAAGATGAAGTATTTGATGTAATTTGGAAAGTACGTGGTGTTGGCCCGATCGTGCCCCGGGGGTTTTTTACCGCGATTTGAAATGTGCTTGCCCTTGTGACTTTTTTAATGGGTTTATTTTAACTGTATTTATATTGTGTTCCCCTGCTTAGTGAAGTGCACCCGGGGTGTTAACCGTACTTTTTATTTTTTTCTCCTTGATTAAATACATGTTTGCGTACGTGATAATGAAGATTAAAACCGTGCGTAAAAAATACAAGGGGTGCTTAATTATAGAGGGAATGGGGATGAGCGATAAAAGTGTCTTTGGTTTAGCACGTTACACGTCAAGTGGGGGTTGGAAGAGATTAAGCGGGAAAAAGCTGCAGGAAAAAAAATACGGAAGGAATGGGGCAAAGTTGTTAAAAAAATTGGTTGGAGGTAACTCTGCAATCGGTGCCCCTTTAGCATTAGCGAAAGGCTTTTGGACTGATGGTTTTAAAGGCAAGGACCCAATTTCCCGCGTACCAGCTGCGCCTGTCTCCCTACAATAGCGTCTCCAAAATAGCCCTAATACGTTACCAGGTTACTGACAACCGGAGCCGGCGCAACGATGTTTTTTCAGCAGACGCTTCCAACGTCCCGTCGAAAAGAGTAGGAGAGTAAGATATAATCTCTTTTACAGAAAGCACAAATTGTAGCCATCCCGCAGACCCAAACAAATATAAAGATTGTGAGCTCCCCCATGAGACGACGTAGGCCGCACAACGAGCTCTGCCCGACCCGCCCAAAAGCTACCAGAGGGTCTTTAACTACCACTTTAGTAGTTTCCTGTGAGATCCCCCTTTTTTTTCATTAATTTTTTAAACAGAATGCGAATCCGTAATGTTTATTTTTTTAGTAGGGGGTTGGGCCCTGTTTATTTTTTTGAATGTTTTTTTAGTGAAGTTCATTTTTAAATATTTTGTGATTAAGTATAGCTTTTAAGGTATGTTTTCTGTTTTATTTTTTATTATTTTTTTTATTTATTATTTTTTTTATTTATTTTTTGGAGGTCGGGCACTGTCCTTTATCCTGGGACTTGCAGTCATGACTTTCCCCGCTGTTTTTTAAAAGGGTGGTATACTAACCCCTCTCTTTTAGAAATATTTTTTTTCTTGAAACTTTAGTTGTTGACAGTTTTTCGGTTGCCCTTTTTCAAGCCCCAAAAAAGTAGCACTTCCCCGACGAAGGTGGGGCAACGCCCCACGACCCCCAAATTTTGGGTAAGGAGGCCCTTTGCCTGCCCGCCACCTTTGGGGGTCTCGCTAGTTTTGCTGGCCCTCGGTGGGCAAAGGGGGTTGAGTGGACGCGATATATCCCCGCTAAAGTCGCGAGAGTCAGACTCGGACAATTTTTAAAAAGTCCCGTCCCAATGAAGAATAAGTCTCAACGCTGAAAAGGTTGAAGCCTGGTGTTCCAGAATAAGTACCCCCACCCGATGCCTCCAAAAAATGAGCACGGGCGAGGAAGAGGGAGGGCAAAACCCATGTTTCCTTTTAGGCTCAAATCTTAATAGAGGGGGGTAAAGAGAGGAAAGGAATTGAAAGCAAAAAAACACCTTTATCCCCCTGACCTCTGCCGTGCCCAGGAGGGGAGAAACGTTATCCCAGCCGCGAAAAGGAATAGGGAAGGAAGAGGAGAAAAAGAACTCAATCTTGTAATGAAAAACATCGGAAAAAAATGAAAGAGATAAAAAAAAAGAGAAAGGGGTACAAGGGAAAAAAAAAATAATGGATTTTTTACGTAAGGAAACACTGGAAGGAAAAAAATTTAATTCAATCTTCCCCGGGAAAACAAAAAATGTCTGGGCCCTTCCAGGCAATGCAGGAATGCAGCTGTAAGGGGAGAGTTGTCAATCAGCATTACTTTTTCGCAGAATTTGTTTTTATTTTCGGGTTATCATGTTTCCGAAAAACCATGGGGTGTTTTGGAAAGCGAGGGGAAAAAGTAGGAGAAATTTTAATAGTTGGGCTTAGAGGGGGCCATCCAAATTAAAAAAATATATGTAAACAAAAGAATTACCAAGCGTCAGCTAATTCTTTAAAACCCTGAAAAATTTAGAGAGCTTTGGTCTTGAATGCAAATTTTCCCAAAAAAAAAAAAAAATTGTATATTTGAATAAGTGTACTATTTTTTCAGCCGCGTTGGAAAAAAACTTTTGCTTTGACTCGATTCTTTGTTACCTTTTTTTTTGTTGTGATAAAAAGGGGTACAGAAATCATGTAGAGAAGTGTTCCAGAAAAATTTTTAAAGGATTTTGGCCTTTCTGACCTTTAATTTTAGGTTGATTTTAATTTAAATAGTATATTGAAAAAAAATAATAATAATAATGGTTGCAATAATGTAAACAGAAAGTATCAATATATTTAGAATTTAATCCCATAATATATTTTTCTGTAAAATTTGAAAAGCGGCCATTTGGAAAACAAAAAGATTTCTACGCCAGGGGTCTTGTCTCTGTGCGAAACATGTGTTTAAAATGAAAAGGATGACCCGGGATGTGTTAAAGAAGGGAAAGGGAAACATGACGAGGGCTGTGAGCGGGGAGGGAGGAACAAGCCAAGAGAGACGGAGTTGGGGGCTGTCTGTGAAAACCTCGTGTGTGCCTTGGACCGATAAAATTTTGTTTCCCTGTTTTAAGCGTTCGGCAGGTGACATGCTGGTTTCCCCCTGTATGTGCCTATAAAGGACAAACAGGGGGGAAAAACTGTAAATTTTTGTTTATTTCGGCCCTGCCTTCCAGGGGGGTTTCCCCCCTGGTGTTCTGGGGACGGTGGTGCTCAGGCCTCTTGGAGCTGTTTATGTTTCCCACCCCGTGGATAGACGCCGTTGCTAGCCCGGGTTTGCGTTGGTGGCAGAGAGCGAGGGGGCCCGGGGGTAACATATACTAGTTTAAATTATTTTGAACGCGATCACGCGCGCGTCTGTTTATATTAGGGCAAATATATAGCCAGTCATTTGAAATTTGACACAAAAATTTCAAATTTAGTTAAAATCTTTGTGACAGCCCAAAGGAACGACGCTTTCCAAAAGGGAAAAAGAAATAACGAAAACCATTAACATCTCTACTGAATATACTTACCCTTTGGGTTAAAAAAGGGGACGTCTGCTTCCCCCGAGCGTTAGGTTAGCATTAATGTATTTGTTATTACGAAAAAATAAAAAATGCAACGTTTCATCCATGTGTTTACTTTTGTCGTGCAATATTCTGTGAACCCAACTGTTTATTTTTTAAAGTCTTAGTTGGAAGGGGTAGCAAAAAGAATAATGATAAAATTTTATCAACCAGATTTTTAAAGATATTAAAAAAGAATTGAAAGGAAAAATTTTATAAAAGGAGGAAGGTTGGAGAAAGAGAGGCCATAGGACATGATTTCCCCTGTTGGAAAAATGGCTATCCATAAAAGGGTTTTAAGGATAAAACGGGATACGCGCAGTTAAATATCAGTCTGCAACTTTAACGTATTGGGTTTTACAATAAAAAGCACAATTAAAAAAATTTTTAATAACTTTTTTTTAAATCCCCCTCTTTTTTCCAAAGGGTTGGATTTTAAGGGAATAGTTTTTGTTTTTAATTTTATTTTTATTTGTTCCCCAAACAATTTTTCCCCCCGGGAATCAGATACTGGGGTTTATTCATTTTTTATCGCCTGAATTATAATAAAGAAAAAGAAAAAAAGGTAAATTAAATGGTTTCAAGAGTTTATCACAAAACAAAGACGAGGAAAAAAAAAAAAATAGAATAGAATAATTGCAGGTTTTTACAGATACTAAAAAAATTTATACTTTCCCGCAAAAGAATATTTGCTGGTTGACTCAGTAGAGATTCTTTATTTTTCCCAAAACCAATGAAAAAAAAAGACACGAAAGCAAAGGTTCGATTTTTTTAAGGCAGTAGACGTAAAAAAAAGTGGATTAGAGATGATAGGAGAAAATCGATATATTTTATTTTTTATTTATTATTTATCTTTAAATTCAAATTTTAAATTATGATACCAGAAAAGCTATTTGACAACTACCACTACTATTTTAATACACAAATAATCAATTAAAAAGGAATAATAATGATGACTAAATAATAACGATAAAAACGATAATAATAATAATAACAACAACAACAACAAATCATTATCATACGAGTATTTCATAAATAGACGAATGTTAATGATGGCAGTGGAACCAAGGAAGAAACAAATGCATTAGGAATGAATGATCTAGGTTTTACTACTTCCCTATAATAAGGAAATCAGAAATAGAGCAACAGAAAAAAAATAAGAATGGGTGATAAAATATTTGTTTGGGCTTTTTTTTATAATAATAATAATGATAATAATAATAATAATAAGATAATAATAATAATAATAATAATAATAATAATAATAATAATAATAATAATAAATAATTTTTTTTAAACATATTAACAATCATCAAATGGTTTTCAAAGTTCTCTTTATTTTCACTTTATCATCATTATGTCATGATTAATACAATTCTGGTAATTATTATCATTATTACCTAATGATTTCCAAAATCATCAAAGAAGTCGAAAAAAAACGTCATTTGGAGTATACACTCAAAAGGCTAGATTTTGACACTTTTCGACTTTTTAGAATTTTTTTTTTTCCTTTTACCTTTTTTCATTATATATGGACACAATTCCTGTTTATCCCTGATTATTATCATGATTATCATCATATTATCGTTATCATCATTTTTGCAATTATTATCATCATTATTTCAATTATTATTAATTATTGCAGTTATTATCATCATTATTGCAATTATTATCATTTTTATTGCAATTATTATCATCATTATTTCAATTATTATCATTATTATTGCAATTATTGAGTTATAATAACATTTTTGCAACTATACTAATAACAACAAAAATTTAATAATAGTAATAACAATAATAATAACAATAATAACGATTTTATAATAATTATTTATATCATTATTTTCATTCAATATCGTTATTAATGTAATTATTACTGTTATAATAATTATTTTTGCAATTATACTACCAGTAAAAATAATAATAATGACAATAACAACAATAATAATATCAATAAAATATTATAACGATTATTATTATTATCATTATACTATTATTATTGTTATTATTGCATTTATAATATATTTTTGGCAATAATGCTAATAATTAAAGTAATAACGATAATAATAAAAATAATGATAATAATAATAATAATAATAATAGTGATAGTAGCAATAATAAGCAAATAGTAGTAATAGTAGTAGTAGTAATAATAATAATGATAAATAATAATAATAATAATAATAAATAATAATAAAAATATCAATAATCATCAATTGTTATAAAAAGTTCTCTTTATTCTCACTTTTTATCATCATTATTGTCATGATTAATATTGATAAATACACGGAATATGAGTTTGTTGTGTTGGCGTGGGCCCATGATTTGGAGTGTTTATTTTTCATATGGGTTTCAGCCAGTGTTTTTTCCCAATGGGCTGTGGATATGGGGTTTTTTTCCGTAACTGAGATTACGCGATGGCAACTACCGGGAATATGAATTGTGATAGTGTGGCCATTGAAGTGAGTCAATGAAATGTACAATGTATGATTTATTTTGTGATATTGTTAGGCAGATTACTTAGTTACGTCGCACGAATGTGTAGTGGCAAAACCTTATATAGTTTAATATTGTGATATAAGCAGTTCATTTGTTTATTTGGATTGATTTGTTACATTAATATTTATTGATGTATGTGTATTTTTTTTTGACGCAAGATAGGAATTTATTTAGTTATTCAGAACATTTATGTGTATTTTTGAATGATTTAAATTGCCAATTGATTACCGAATATCACCCTTTTAGGTTGAAACTTTGCTCCAATAAAAAGACTGTGGGAGCTGATGGCTTTTCCTTGATCTCCAGTACAATGATAATAATAATAAAATAAAAAATAATAATGATAATATTAATCATATTAATAATCATCAAATGTTATCAAAGTTCTCTTTATTCTCACTTTTTTCATCATCATTGTCATGATTAATGCAATTTGGTAATTATTATCATTATTACCCTAATGATTGCCCAAAAACATCAAAGAAGTCGAAAAAACGTCATTTTGGAGTATATTCTCAAAAGGCTATACATCGCTAGATTTTGCTGCTTTTTCGACTTTTGGGATTTTTTTTTCCTTTTACTTTTTATTATTATATAGGGACACAATTCCTGTTATTATCAATTATTATCATGATTATCATCATTATTATCGTTAATCATCATTATTGCAATTATTATCATCATTATTGCAATTATCATTATTATTGCAATTATTATCATTATTATTGAAATTATTTTTCATTATTATTGAAATTTATTGCGGGTTATAATATATTTTTTTGAAAACATACTAATAACAACAACAATAATATTAGTAACAATAATAATAACAATAATAACGTTTTTATAAAAAATTATTTATGTTGCTACGCCAGTGGGTCTTTGTTTCTGTGCGAAACATGTGTTAACATGAAAAGGATGACCTGGGCATGTGTTAACATGAAAAGGATCCTGGGCAAACATGAGACAACTGGCTGTGAGGGAAGGAGCGGAGGAACAAGCCAAGAGAGACGGAGTTGGGTCGCTGCTGATCCTGTGAAGACCTCGTGTGTGCCTTTGTGACCTGATAAAATTGTGTGCCCCGTTATAAGCTGTATCGGGGCAGTGTGACATGCTGGTTTCCCCTGTATTGTGCTTATAGAAAAGTGTACGGGTAAATAACTTGTGTAAATAAAGGGAAAGACTGTCATTTTGTGTTTATTTCGTGCCCTGCCTCGCCACTTGGGGTTTCCCCTCCTTGGTGTTCTGGGACGCTGTGGTGCTCGGTGCCTCTTTGGGGCTGTTCAGTGTTCACGGGCCCTGTGGATAGCACGCCCTCTGCCTAGTCCCGCCTTTGGGGTTGGTAGCAGAGAGACGAGGCGGCCGGCGTAACAATATCATTATTTCATTCATATCGTTATTACTGTAATTTTTACTGTTATGATAATTATTTTTGCAATTATACTACCAGTAAAAATAATAAAAATGATAATAACAACAATAATAATATTAATAACAATATTATAACGATTATTATTATTATTATTAATTTCTTATTATTTTTATTGTTATTATTGCAGTTATGATATATTTTTGGCAATAATACTAATAAAAAAGTAATAATGATAATAATAATAATGATCATAATAACAGTGATAGTAATAATAATAAAAATAGTAGTAGTAGTAGTAATAATAATAATAGTAATAATAATAGTAATAATAATAATAATAATAATATTAATCATATTAATAATCATCAAATGTTTTCTTTAGTTCTCTTATTCTCATTTTATCATCATTATTGTCATGATTAAAAAACTGGTAAGTATTATCATTTTTACTCTAATAATTGCCAAAAATCATCAAAGAAGTCGAAAAAACGTCATTTCGAGTATACACTCAAAAGGCTATTTATCGCTAGATTTTTCGCTTTTCGACTTTGGGAATTTTTTTTC